>NW_026252356.1:0-198389 GCF_025094135.1 Mucor mucedo | reverse complement strand
AAAAAAATTCATGCTCCTTCCTTGTAACTAATCCACGCAAAAGCATAAAAATAGCACCCACACACACACACACTGGGCCGAAACACAAAAAAAGTAGCACTTATTTTTAACACGAGCTCTTTTTTTTTTTTTTTAATTCTCGTTCCCTATTTTTTTTTTTTTTTTGTCATTGCTGAGAACCAATAGGATGAATACAAGTTCCGATCTTGTATGCGTATTTTTCCATTCAGACAGCGCCCGGAAACATGGGTGAGCTTACGTTTTGAGGTTATTTACCACTCTACATCACTCAAAAGAAACCAAGAAAGAAGGGGGGGAGGGAATTAGACTTGTCTAGTTTTTCTTTTTTTTAAGGCAGTCACGTGATGGAACACGTACTATGAACAGATACAGAATATTGTTCCCGATGTTCTCTCTCTTTTTTTTTTACCGTCATTCAGCATCACACGAAAGCCACAAGGCACCGTGGATCCTTTTACCGGAGCACTTATTTCAGCCTGGTGTAACAAGTAGAATAGTAATAAATTTTGCTTACTATTTATACGCATAGAAAGGTTCTCTAATGAAAATGTCATTGTAAGAATATTTATATAGACTGTATGTTTAAAGTTGATTTCGGCTCCTTCTCCCTTTAAAGTAGCTGTTTTTTCTTTCATATCAAGATCTACTTTGGAGGTTATGAACGTCAACGGGTGGCGTGTATCGTGCTGATCACTCATTCTACTCCTTTGGGTCTTAAAACCAGACCTTTCTTTTTTTTTTTCAGGTCTAACTTTAGATCAATGCAATTTTGTAGTTAGGAATTCAAAAGAGTTTGGTATCACCAAGTCATGTTGATTCAACATAAACAGCAAGTTTAAGATATTCCCCCCAAAAAAAAAGAAAGGTTCACCTCAGTATGCTCAGTTACTTTAAAGGGCGGGGGGAGATAATATGTACACGACGTACATCGGATGCTTGCCTTTTTACAGGAGAGAAAGCACCATGCCAAAGGTAGTTATGTAATAAAAAAAGAACACATTGCGATCGACAAGTGGTTCGTAGCAAGGGAAATCTGCCCTGATTAAAAAATATCATTTATCCCATCTGTCATATCTATCAACTATATTATACGAGAACATTCATAGTTAAAAAGATGATTTAAATACCAGTGAGTAATCTAAATGTGGTATTTAAATGACCCTCACCATCTTGATGATATTATTGTCTTAACTACTCAGACATCGGACATAATCGGAAAAGTAGTTGTGGCATCATCTGTTGCTTTCAATTGGAAGAGATCTTATGGTAATCATTCTGTAATTTCCTATCATCATACTACCTGACACCTACAAATGCTCGCTCGGCATATTGCTGTACAATTCAAATGTCCGATCTCAACGTCATCATTTTTTTTTCTTCTCCTGACTATATGATTTTTTTTTCTCTCTGCTTATTTCTCTCTCTCTCTCTCCTGATTAACTTGCAAAAAAAAAACACAAAAAAAAAACATGGAGGATGTTAATGAAAGACTTTCACCCATGGACACTTCATCTCCAAGCCGAGTCTCTGGCCTTGTTGAAGAAACGGAACCCACTGTGAGTGTAGAAGAACGAGAACAACGCGAAGCAGAAAAATTAGCAGCACGAGCCAAGATCGAACAAGAAGCTCGTCAATACCTAGTGGATCAAACACAAGCGGTTACTGTACCGCCGTATGCTTCTTGGTTTGATATGCAACAGATTCATAACATTGAGCGCGTGTCGTTACCCGAATTCTTCACCCATCATAATTTATCAAAGACGGCATTGATCTATCAAGATTATCGTGATTTCATGATCAATACCTATCGTTTGAACCCCAAGGAATATTTAGCCGTAACAGCATGTCGAAGAAATTTAGCGGGTGATGTTTGTGCTATTATGCGCGTGCATGCCTTTTTAGAGCAATGGGGATTAATTAACTTTGAGGTACACATTTTTTTTTTTTTTTTTTGGTTTGAATTTAAAAAAAAAAAAAGCGCAAACGCGCACACACACACACACACCAAAACGCTAACTTGTCTAAAAAAATCTCTAGTGCGATCCTTCCACTTGGCCATCTCCCGTAGGACCACCTTTCACAGGACATTTTCGAGTGACGGCGGATACACCTCGTGGATTAGCACCCTTCAAACCAAATATTAAACCCCAAGCGAATCCGTCGACTTCTTTAGGTGGCGAAATGAATGTAGAATTACGGCAAAAGGTATTTGAGAGCAGTACAGGAAAAGATACAAAAGAATATCATTGCACTACCTGTGGAGCAGAATGTTCTCGTGAACGATATCATAGTGTCAAGACCAAGAATATGGATCTATGTTCACTTTGTTATAAGGAAGGACGATTCCCGATGACAAGTTTTAGCAGTGATTTTATTCGTTATGAACCCAGTGCGTATAAGCATGGGAGTGAGGATGAACGTGCATGGACTGATGAAGAGACCTTATTATTATTGGAGGCCATTGAATTATATGACGATGATTGGAATACCATTGCGGAATATGTGGGTACCAAGACGCGTGAACAATGTATTTTCTATTTCTTACAATTACCGATTGATGAACCTTATCGTGAGACGGAGCATCGGATGAAGCATTCGAGTGTATTAGAACATCAACGTACACCGTTTTCTCAGGCAGATAATCCTGTCATGTCTATTTTGGCGTTTTTGGCATCTGCTGTGGATCCAGAGGTCGCTTCTGCCGCTGCGGATGCGGCAATTGCATGTCAAGAACAATCGAGTAAGAAGAGAAAGGAGGACACAACAACAATGGAGGTGGAAAAGAGTGCAAAGAAACCTCGTACGGCGATTGAGAAGGCTGCTTCGGTTGCTTTGGGTTCAGCAGCGGCCAAATCAAAATCCTTGTCATTGATTGAAGAAAAGGAGATTCGACGTTTGGTTCATTCTGTGGTTGATACGGAGGTAAAGAAACTGGAACTGAAGATGAGTTATTTTGATGAATTGGAAGCTGTCTTGGAGAATGAATTGGATTCGATTACGCAACAACGAAAGGATATATTTGCGTATCGATTAAGTGTAAAGAAATCAGAAGCTTTATTGCAAGAGGAGATCATGAGACGAGGTGGGATTGAACAGGCTGTGGAAAGTGGTTGGACACCTCAGGAATTACAACAGTTTGTTCAAGGTAGTTTATTTAAAGAAGATTATCATTTAGTGGATATTTCAAATTCCAACCAAGAGGGACTTGTTCATCCAGCTACAGTCATGGATGAAGGTGGAAAACCACCACTTGCTGTCTTGTCTCTTTAAAAAAAAAAACTAATCATCCCCCCACACACACACACACACACAAACTCTTTTCTGTTTTAAAAATATACTTTATACAGTGTTTCCACCGTCACTTTACTGAAAAAATTGGTCGCTTTTATAATTTCTAAATGTGTAACATGTCAAAATGATGACTGACGCATCTCGCCTACTCCTTCCTTTGTAAATGCAACAGATGTCTCATACCTAAATAGACCAAAATTCATTGGGAACTTTTTATCGATAAATCTTAGGGCTCTAAAGATTAAGAAAAGCCAAAAAATAAAATAAAAAATAGCCTGATATGAATTTACAACTTTATTTTGACATATACAACAAATTAATCTTTTTTTTTTTTACATGTTTGCCAGTCCATTCTACTTTCGTTTTGCTTGAACTGCTTAACATAATCCACATCTGTTTTAAGGTACACTAATTTCCTTACGAAGAATATCAATAAAAGAGCTGCTGTCATTCATCATGCTTTTGGCCAAATCTGATGATTCGGGTGATGGTAGCATAGACTCTACAAATTCTTTGTTTCTTTATGTATACTTGTATTTACATGTTTGGGTGTAAAGAGCACCATCATCAGCATATGCGCGTAGGCGCTTTTTTCAAAAAGGGTGTTCAAAAGAAAAAAAAATTGAACTGTAGATTGCTTTGATCGCAAACCTCAGAAGTTGACTGCTCTGCAGCGACTTTGGTCATTGTTTGTTCTTTATCAATTGCATAGAGTGTTTGTAAAGTAAGGTCGTCTCTATATTCAGATACTAGCAATGAAAGCTTTTTTTTTTTTTTTTTTTTTTTTTTTGAAGAGAACAAGTAGGCAATCGCCACCAAAAAGGAGGGGAGAGGAACAGTCTTGGTAGCTTCCATGAATGTGTTTTGATCAAGAAATAGAACATTTTCTGCCCAGCACTTGCAAGGGATTTGCTTCATCAATAAAAAGAAGTTACCTCAAAGTCCCGAGCTGATTTCATTACGTGTTGCGTAGGTACCAAACACAACTACAATTGGCTTCACTTTGTATTCTTTCTTTTTTCGCAAATTAAGGAGTACCCCCTAAAAAGGCGGTCAACAAAATCCAGGCTAATGGTATATTGGGACCTCAATTAACACTGGTGGCAATCCCAGAGGATGTTACTGAGGCAGTATAAACAATGTCAGATTTTTGTTCCTTTGGGCCATTCAGTAGGTTTAGATGTATAAAGAGAACGAGTATTCTCATCTATACAGAAAACCAGCACTTGTATACGTTCAAGGCGTCTCTTACGGAAATGTCTAGACCTCCGTATTTTTTTTTTTTATATACCACTTACAGTAATTCTGGCTAAGACCAGAAGGCCAGTATGACTAAGTAACCTTTTTTTTTTTTTTTACTTTATCAGTTACTTTCATACGATAGAAGAAATTTGTTAAAAGAAAAGAAAAAGGAGAAGAATAAAGCGTGTGTGTGGAACCAGCTTTAATTTGTAGGATGATAAACAAGAGGCTTATGTCAGAATGATTTCATTGTTTCATCATCCCATCATGTTTGGGCCTTTACTTACAAACACTTGCAAAAAACCTCCTTCTTAAAAGGTTATTTTTAGAGCAACCCATACATAAAAAGAAATATTGCCAAGCCGTAACTTATTTAACCGGCTGCTCTGTGTGTGATTTTTTTTTTTTAGTCATAATCTTACCAATAAGCTCAGGACAAACAAAAATTTTAAATGAGCTGTATAAATGAGTAATAATAATAGATAAATAGTTTATTTGGGATAAAATTTTATAAGATAAAAAAAAAAAAAGGAAAAAAAAGGGGGAGGGGGGAGAGAGAGAACTAGGTGGTGGTGTTGAGTACATCTACGTAACGCGATCGCATGGATTTTCTAGCACCTCCACTACGTCTGGTAGCGGGTGGTGTACTAAAGGAAGGAGGAGCGGCGTTGGGAGGACCACCTGTGGAAGGTACATTGGGTGTTGAGCTGATACGTACAGGTGGCATACTGGCAGGTTTTAATCCAGCGGATGTAGGAGGTGTCATCATGGCAGCAGCAGAAGCAGGGGGAGGTGGAGGTGTATTAGTTGGAAAACTGGGTTGTGGTGTAGCAGATTTTGGAGGTGGAGGAGTCGCTGTAGTCTCAGGCTTGGCGTCATTCTAATAAAAGAGAGTTAACAAATCATATAGCTAAGGAAAAAAAAATCTAATAAAAAAAATGGACTTACAAGTTTGTTCACCCAACGCTTCTCCTTTTCATCATAGTAAAATGAACTTTGTTCACCCAAGTTGGCTTTGACAGCCTTTTTTTCTTCAGAGGTTTGTTCCTTTTCTTTACGACCGCCACCAAAGAGGGAGAAAATCCCCCAACCACCACTGGGAGCCGCAGTAGCGGATTTCTCTTCCTTTTTCTCTTCTACTTCATTGGGTTTTTCTTCTCTGGCGGTGGAACCTTCAGTCACTTTGTCTGCCTTCTTTTTAGAGTTACCAAAACCTAAATCATCATCATCATCCCATGTAGTGTTATTATGGGTGGTAGAGGGTGTATAAGCATCGGGTTCATAACTGGTGGGAGTCTCATGTTGATAAGGTTGATAGGCCGGCTGTTCTTCCTTTGTCTCGACCGTGTCCCAATGCGTGGTATGACTTTGGGATGGTGTGTAACCCTCCTGATGATGATGATGTTGGAAAGGTGAGTGAACACCTGTATGGGTGAAAGGTTGTTGCTGTTGTTGTTGTTGGAAAGGTGAGGTCACGGCTGAGTTTTGGAAAGGCGAGGATTGGATCCCTTCCGCTTGTGATGGCGATGGCGCGTAACTTGTGTGATCAGGTTCAGTGTAACCACCTCCATAGCTATAACCATAATTGAACCCATTGTCTACTTGTTGATCCGATGTGACTTGTCCGGTCGTATCATCTGATTTTTTAAGAATAATGCATGTGAGTTCTGAGTTTTTTCTGTCATTTCTTTCATTATTTTTTACCGTAAGCATATGAGGAGGTACCCAGATAAGTGGGATCTGGATGACGACTTTGAATTTTGTCTGTGATTGTCTTTATCAAGGAATCAAAAGTAGCCTTGTTTAGTAACGATGTAACACTACTTTTTTTTGGGGGGGATGTTTGTTAGCTCAAAGGAAAAAAAAAAAAAAAAAAGAATCGAGATTTCCGATAAGTTTTTATGTATACCTGTCTGTCACTGTATCACGAATTTCGTTAAATCCGGTGATCTCTTCCAAAGTAAGACTATCGGCCAAAGCATCAGAGTAAATGGCAGCTTCTTGTGTCATGTCCAATTCAATCAACCACCAAGCGAGCATGAGCTTGTATTGAGGTAATTGAATCTTGCAAGCGTATTCGTAGAATTCTGTAAGGTATAAAGCGTCTAAATCCGTCTTGTCTTCCGTCGAAAAGATCCCGCCTAGACCTTTTATCGTATCAGGTGACAACATGTAACTATGGTTTCAAAAAAAAAAAAAAGGTTAAGTTTTTTTTTTTTTTTTTTTGTACTGGCACCCGGATCAATTTAAACACGTTGCTTACCAGATAAATGCATTGGTAGGGAAACCTGCTGTCTTTAATTGATGACCTAATTCGGAAATAGCTTCAGAATCATTGGAGGAACGATTAAGCAAGATCAAGGACAAAGCCTTTTTCCAATCTGGAAGGGAATCCTCCGAAAAGTGTGTGGCAGGATGATCTGTTACTGAATTTCTCGTAAGCTGACTCACTAAACAGAAAAAAGAAAAAAAAAATTAAGACGGATGAAAAAAAAAATTGTCATGAGATTGGTATGTGATTTTTTTTTTTTTTTTTTTACCCGCATCTGCACCAGCGCCACTGAAAATGGAATAAAGCATACGCAATTCTTTTTTATCGGCCGGAAGATGCGTAAGGGTGGATTCAGTTGAGGCAAATAGTTCTCTGTCAATAAATTTCGAGATAAGCTGCTTAAAATGATCGGGACCTTGGCTTTGACTGATGAGTAAAGCATGTGCCCATAGATCATGTTCCGTAGCAAATTGACAGGCTCCCTCTCGATCTCCCTGTAATAAATAATGTTCCAGTTGATCCAAAGGCAATGATGCGTCATCCAAAGGAGTTGGGGTCACAAGTAATTGTGCGATGGATTTATCTAATTGGCCACTATCAAAGTAGTAGGAAATGGGTTAAAGAATGAGCGTATAGAAAAAAAAAAGGAGGGGGGGGGGGACTTGTTTTTAAAATATTAACTTACCCATCGCCCAAGGTTTGATCCTGATGTTGTATCATTAATTTGACAATGTTCCAAACCAAGGCCTTTTCATCATGAAATTCCGAGATACGAGAATCCATGTATTGTAAAGCGAATTGTTGTTTATCCTCTTGTGTATGATGAGACAAGATAGAGTGAGATATAAATTTCTTGAGACTTTCACGCATCGTATCCTTCTTTTCATCCAAAGCGGTACGAGGTACCACTTGATTGGTCTCGGACATGGTAAAGACACCGGGGGATAGACCAGCGGAAGGGGTGGTGGATCGGGAGATACCTGCCAAGGGACGACCGCATTCACAGCAGAATTTGGCTTTAGCCTTGTTCTCTCCTTCGCATTGAGGATCTGGGCAGGCTGTTAACATGGGACGTGGGGAGGCAATGCGTTCTGTCATGGGAGGTGGAACTGTAGCGGAACGCTCAATAGAATAAGGGTAGCCTGTAAAAGGGGATCCGTTTTGTTTACGATCGGGTTCTGTGATACTGTTGGATCGTTGTTGTGTAAATGCTTGCATGGCATTCATCCCTGCTGCTACTGGTGGTGGTGGAGAGGTCATGGATTTTCTGGACATGAGGGGTGAAGTCTGTGGATGACTTACTGTGCTCATGCTTCTTGGGGGAGCATAGGATGGTGTCTTCATGGATCTTTGCGTCGTTGGGGGTTTCTCCACAATAGCAGTGGGTTGGGTAGATGGCTCATGTGCTGGCTCGGTTTTGGGAGGCGCATGCATGGATCGATCATGTTGTTGAGGCGTATATACGTCGGTGGGCTGAGGTGTATAAGAAGAGGAATAATCCACCACTTGATCAGACGATTGAGGAACATAGGCGTCCTTCTGAGGAGCATAGGCGTCCTGTTGAGGAGCATAGGCGTCTTGTTGGGGAGCATAATCGTCCTGCTGAGGAGCATAGGCGTCGTGTTGAGGAGCATAGGCGTCTTGTTGAGGAGCATAGGCGTCTTGTTGAGGAGCATAGGCGTCTTGTTGAGGAGCATAGACGTCCTTCTGAGGAACATAAGCGTCCTGTTGAGGGGCATAGGCGTCCTCTTGAGGAACATAGGCATCCTGCTGAGGTGCATAAGCGTCCTTCTGAGGTGCATAGACATCCTGAAGAGGAGCATAAACGTTTGTTTCTTGAGGAGGAGCATACTGGAAAGCTTGGTCAGCATGATGATCCGACGACTTGTCATCTTGTTGAGGTTCATAAGACGATAAGACGGTTTCCTCAACATGTGGGTGAGTTTCGACGTGAAGGTCAGAAGGTTCTTCATACTCATTAGGGTTATTATAAACCGGATCTTTCTTGGAGGATGCAGAGACCAGACGATCTAATTCATCTTCGGCTTCGTAGAGATGCTCGTCCTTGTTGAAAGAGCTTAATACCATATGGTCTAAATCATTGAGATCGACATCGTCTGTGGGTTGATCATCGTGGACTTCTTGTAAGCCGTCTGCTTCATGCTGAGTGGTGATGGTGGGCTGTTTATTCTCCTCACTAGAAGCATCATTGACTGAATTGGATTTGGGAGGAAGCGAAATAGATTGGGGAGGACCACTGGGGGGAGGCATGGACATGGCTTTGGAAGGAGGTGGAGGATTGGCTTTAGGAGGAGGAGGTAGAGCCTGTTCCTGTTGTAAATCCTCAGCAAAGAAATCGGATGGAGTATAATCTTGTGTACCATAATGATGATGTGTTGACTCATAGTCCTCTCCTTCGATCTGAGTGACGGCGGTGACGGGAGCATAATCATCCTGTGGGTAAGCCTGATGCTGAGTGTCAATTGTTTGTTCAGATTGAATTTGAGCTGGAACTTCCGCTACTGCATTATTATTATTATTATTATTATACACCTGAGAATGAAAGAAATCTTCTTGACTGTATCCTTGAGATTCGGGTACGGGAGCATAAGCATTAGGATCGTAATTATCTTGTGTATAGACTTGTTGATCGTGAGAGGTTCCATCGGTATAACCAGCCATTGCACCAGAAGAGGCAGGTTCGGGAGCATAAGTACCACCAGTAACAGCAGCAGCAGCAGCAGCATTATTATCGGCGGTAGGTTCTACTGTGGTAGCAGGATCATAAGCTTGTTGAGCGTAATATTCAGCATACTGAGGATCGTACTGATAATCATAGGGCTGACCTTGATCATCGTAAGTATATTGACTCATATCGTATTCTTGGTTGGTATTGGGGTCGTAATAATGAAGCTGACTTTGTTCATCGTAATAATAATGTACATTGGGATCGAATTGAATCCATTGATTCGGGTCATATTCTACGGCTTGCTGATCGTAGGCTTCTTGAGGTTGACTGTAGTCTGTGGCTGAATAAGCGTTGGGGTCAAAAGCTTGGGTGAGAGAAGCGGTAGATGAGACGGGAGGGTTATGAACCTCCGGTTGAGCCAGACCATCAAAGAAAGATTCCGATGGTTGTTGTTCAAAGAAGTTTGCGGCAGACGCGTTTTGTGAATGAGTCGACGTTGTGGTTGTAGCAGTAGTCGTTTTTGGTTGAGGGGAAGAAAAAAAGATGTCAGCGGCATCTGTATTGGCTGTACCACTAGGTGTGGCGAATAAGCTAGAAGCATCCGCTAATGGTTGAACATTGGCAGTAGTAGGTGTTTTCTTTTGTTCGGTTACTACTGCTTTTCCTACTGGTGCTGGTGGGAGTTCCGAGACGGAATTCTGTTGAAGCATTTGACTAAATGGATCATCTCCAGCGGAATCCCCGAACAAGATGGAAGGATTAGGCTCTTCTTTATGAGAGGTCATGGAACTAAAAGATTAAAGTGCTGTTAGTTGATTTGATGATGAAGCCATGTCTTCCAAAACTTTACTCTTTTTTTTTTTTTTTGTTTATCAAGCACTAATTTCTATTTTCTGCTATGAATATATATATAAAAAAAAAATACACACAAAAGAATTTAAGCTAATTTCTCCCTTGAGTTTTTTTTTTTTTCTTGTTCAACAAAAACTGTAAATGTGTAAAACAAGTATGTTTTTGAGATAAAAAGGTAGTTGATTTAGCTTTTTAGTAATTTGTGGATAATCTACAGGCATTTTTCTTGTTTTTAAAACCCCACACTTTTTTTTGAGCGTACGACGATCCTTACTACTGTGGATTTGTTTCATTGGATGATAAAAAAGAACATCCTATCTCCCTTCCTCGCCCCCTTTATTAAAAAAATAAATATATAAATTATGATGAATTAATGATTTCTCCCTTATCAGCCAAGGAAGCCAGCCTTTTCATTCTTTCCGAACTTGTGAATCTTTTAGAACCACTTCTGGCTCTTGGTACGGGTGGAGCGTCTTCTTCATTTTGAATGTGTCTTAGTAGATCTTCAGCTTTGACCACCATGGATTCTGCTCTTGTTTTTCTACGTTCTCTATGTGATATTCTACGACTCTTTCTATACGAAGAAGAAGAGGCCGAACTCATTTCACCCAGACGTAATTTCTCCAATAAATTATCCACAATATCCTTTTCGTCGTTATTTTCTGCGGCTCCTACGCAAGACAATTTAATTTCACACGTCTTTTCCAGCCACCTACTTTTGATGACAAGTTACCTTCATTCATATCCAAACGCGCCTGCAATCGTGCTTTTCGCTGCTCCTGGAATTCCTTGGCCTTTTCAGCCTGTTCCGCTTTTTTCCTTTGCGCTTCAATATCGCTTTTAGCCTTGGTCCAACTGGAATTAAAGGTCTGGAAGATCCCAAAGAATTCATCCGGTTTCATGTCGGCTGGATCCTCGCCAAAGTAAGAGACAACGTCCTTGTATGCAACATCCATGGACGTATAACGCACCTCGATCTGGTCAAATTTTTCAATAGCCCGATCCCGGAATTTATACATGGTGTCTGCGTAATTATCACCGCGTGGGGGTTCGTAATCCGCGCCATAATGGTAATCCAGTTCATGAATCAACGTTTGAAGTCCTACACGTAATTCATTGTAATCCCTGATCAGATCTTGTATTGTGACTAGAGAAATGAAAGGGTAAGTTACACCGTGACAAATTATCAAAAAAAAAATCGACTTTTTTTTTTTTTACCTCGACAAGCCTCGCGACAAACTTCTAAATCATTCACAAGGTTCTCACTAATAGACGGGAACTTTTCTTCCACCATGGTACATAAAAAGTGAAGCAAAGTGGTATCGTTACTGGATGCACGGGTATCAACTAATTTATTGATACTGCTGATACGAATACCGAAAGCGCCACCTTGAAAATTCGAACCGTTTAAGAAATTACCCACCATCAGAATAAGCTTTTTTAGATGAGAGAGAGAGAAAAAAAAAAAGGTTAATTTTTTTTTTTTTTTTGGGGGGGTGTCTGAAAAAAAGAAAGACTTACGTTCAAGAGTTCCTTGAAAGGCTCTGAATCCTTAATACTGGTGGAAGCGTCCATGACATTGGTCATATTTCGGCCTAATTGAGTCACACGTTCATGGAAAGTGGATACGAATAGCATATTACCAATACGTTCTTTAAATCTATCAATGGACATGATCTATTTAAAAAAAAAAGATAAAGTTGGGTGAGTAAGTGAGTTAGGATGATTAATTCCTCCCCCCTCTCTATTAGTAGAAAAGGGGTCTTTACCTCGGCACAGAATTGATCGGGTTTGGAAAGACTGGCTAAATCCTCTTCAGAAGCCGATTTTAAAAACACGGACAATTTTCCCATTTCATCATGAGAGGGTGCATTCAGTATCAAGTTACGTAGGAGCACCTCAGTACAGAACTTTTCATCCACCATCAAGATCTTATGCTTAAATTCGGCAAACGTTAGATTTTTGCATTTGGCCAGCACCGCAATACTGATATTATACGCCTTGCGTGAATCAATGATACAGATCTCGGCTCGTTTCTCCTTCGTTACAGGTTTTGCCTTCTCAATCACACGTTGAGCAAACGCCTCCTCCATACGTTGGAAAATACCTTCCGCTTCAAGCATATCCTCTAACGCTTCGTCCATTTCTTCCGTCGTCATGTTGCGCCATACCGTAGAACCTAATGCGTTTACCGAGAGCTTCTGCCATTGCAGTTGGCGCGTTCGCATAACAGGGCGGTGGCGCAGTTGCTTGCGAAGTGTGGCTACGTTGAGGCCATCAGCGGGTGGGGCGCCGGGAGGAGGTGGTGGAGGTGGAGCACAGGGTCCTCCTGCTGTTGCTGCCCCTGGGGGAGCGGGTGGTGGAGTAGGAATACCCGTTGTACCTGGTGGTGGTGGAGGAGGGGGAGGAATACCCGCTGTGCCTGGTGGGGGAGGTGGGGGAGGAGGAGGAGGAATGCCTGCTGTACCTGGTGGTGGTGGTGGAGGTGGTGGCGGTGGTGGTGGAGGAGCAGTAGATCCATGAGGCATGTATGCACCAGATGCAGGAGGAGGTGGTGGAGGAGGAGGAGGAGGTGCATTACCAGGTAAATGTTGAGTGGAAGGGATGGGTATCGGTTGCTCTTTTGAATGATGGGTAAATGTATCCATGATACTTGATGCTAATGAAGAGATAACACTTGAATGTGAATCTCTGTTCTTGGTCGACATATCTCTACTTTTGGTGGAAATGTCTCTACTCTTGGAAGCTATATCTCTGCTCTTGGATGAGGAAGTGGGTCTTGAAGAGGGTGTGTTTTCAGTGGTGGTGGTGACGGTTACAACTTCCTGATCGAGGGGAACAGTGGGCGAGAATTCAGCATGAACATGTCTACGACGATTATTGGAACGTCTTACGGAGGAACCCATTAAAGGCATGGTACCGGGTAATACGAAATCATTGAGGCCACTACTAGAACCGAATTGACGAGCCAATTGACTCTTGAATTCTTCCGTGAGACCAAGGGCCATGGATTTGTACTTGCTTTTATCGGATTCTAGGCTGGATAATTTCTCGAGGTCATGTTGTGGTTGTGCAGATGCTTCTGTGGTGGATTTGAATTCCTTTTTGCGGCCTTCCAAGGATTCTTGAGCACGTATTCTGGCAAATGTGGTGACGAGATCTTTACGTGGGATCACAATGTCCCCTTCTAGGTTGGATTCATCGTCGCCAATCAGTTTATAGAATTCGTCTAATTGGCGTTCGGCCTTTTGTAAACTGGATTCGTATTCGTTTTGTAGATCGGTGAGTTTACGTTGGAGCGTTGAGATCGTGTGTCGAGACATTCTTAGGAGGTCTTCCAAAGACACGGTCTTTTCCTTGAGTTGTACGATTTCTAAGGCATCTAAAATGATGGGGGAAACATTAAGCAAAGAAAAAGATAAAAAACTATGTGTGTAAATGATTTACCTCCATGATGAGACAATTGTTGGCGTAGTAAATCACGCTCTTGTACGATTTCATCATAGTTTTGTTGCAAGGATTTGATATCTTGGAGAGTGGTTTTAAGTTGATCTTGATCTGCAAATTTATTAATCAAGTGTTGTACGGTCGTCGTATAATCTGCGGAGAAATCATCTGCCAACCCTTTATGATCCAAGACGACCTGAGCCACGAGATTATCAATGATTTGGTAGTACCTTGATTTCAAGCCGGATTCTTCATTGTTGACCAGCAACAAATGCTGCAGACAGCTCAAGAAGAAATCATAGCCTCGGGTACCTTCCACACTGGAAAGGATACATTCAAACACATCACGCGGGTCGTTTTGGTCACTGAGAACGTGTTCGTGGTACAGTTCCATGATTTCGTCTTGATCGTTTTCGGCCAATGTCTTGAATTCACGCACTTGGCGATCGACATGTTCGTCACATAGCTCGTTCATTTTTTCCATCACTCGTTCGAGGCCTGATACATTCATTTGGTTTCGCAAGTGGATTCTTATCTCTGGATCCTCGACAATGTTGACAATCGCATTGACCAAAATCATGTTATACAACTGCGGTTATAATGAGTGAAATGGATTGGGTCAACAACAACAACAACAACAAAAAAAATTGTAGCAAAACTTACAGCGTAGTCGGTGAGTTGGTTATCGGGAGGGCCATAAGCGGCCATTCGCTTGAAATCCTCACTAGCACCCACCATACTTCCCATACGACCACGACCTCCCAAAGTGATTTCGAGTTCGTATAACCAGGCATCAAACCTACCTAATCCTCGCTGTTTGTCACGTAATTTATCCATGGCTTTCAAGACATGATCCTGACCTACGGGTGCTTCATAATAGCACATAAAGACCAGGACTTCACAGACGAGTCGACGTGAATTGATGGATGGGGAGACGATGCAATGGACGATTTGTTCTACACATTGTGGATGTTTCATTGCTTCTCGCGCTCCCACCTAAATAATAGAGAATATTAGAAGAAAGAAGGATGTAGGGTTCCATTGTTATACTTGCTCTATTGTTTAATAGGGCTTTGAAGCATTTCAATAAATCAGCTTCGACGGATAAACTCAATTCTTGTCTAGTGAAAACAAAAAACAAAAACAAAATTATTATGATGTAAGGTAGTAGAATGATGATGATGTACCTTTGTTTGTTTTTGTTGAAGGCTTTTAATAAAGCAGTAATGACTTGTAATCCTTGCATATCGATGAATTGTCGCACCCAACTAGATCATTGTGAGAGATGAGTCAGTGTGTTATTTATAAAGTAGAGAGTGTTTATTTTACCTCAATGGCATGGTTCTAAGTCCCACAGCGAGATGTGCAACGACTTTTGTGTTGACACCTTTTGACATGTCTGATAATTTGCGAACATAATATTCGGGACCTTTGTTCTCGGTTTGATGATGATCCAATTTTTTATCGACACCTGTTCGTCTGCTGGAAGGACTGGCGACGACATTATTTTCGAATTGAATATCTTGGCCGACCATAAGCCTCTTTTTATCGATGGGGAACGATAGCATTTTTAAACGATCACTGTTACTGTTAATTCCTCTTCTTGTCTACATTAAAGAAAGAAAAAAAAAACAAGGGTGTATTGTTGTTAATTAAAAAAAAAAAAAAGGGAGAAAAGAAACCAATGGGAAATTGTATATATATATAAAAAAAAAAAGTGTACCAGCATCTTTTCGAAAAAGTCCTCTATTTCAGCTTCTGTCATGGTGTCGACGTTGGTGTATTCGGCATCGGTACTTGGTATTGAAGAAGATTGCGAGCTTCTTATGGAAGATGAGCCTTCTACTAAACGTCCTACCCCTGGACTGGGTTTATAAAAATCTTACTCGTAATTACTTTTAAAGGTTGACATACCTGATGCGTAATCGTCGTTGGGATGAAGAACAGGGCTTTTGGGTGAATGAGGCGTGTTTGTGAAAGGCGTACTAATTGTGGTTTGTATGGCAGGTTGGTCTGCCTTTTTCTTTGCCTTTGATTTTCCTCGATTGAAGAGGTCCATTTTATACTCTTTATAGATTTAAGGAAAGGAAGACGAAAAAAAAAAAAAAAAAAAGAGATGGGAAAAGAAAAGAAAGAAAAAATAGGGAGACACACACAATAAGTGTGGATACACACTTATATACACATATAAAGACACGCACACGCACACACACACACACACAACAAAATAGTCCCGCTTGAATTAGATAATTAAACTTTTTTTTTTTTTTTTTTTTTTTTTAATTCTGTTGCATTTTATCTTGCATGACATTAACAATGGCTATGAAAAAAAAGGTGAAATCAGGATCCATTGTTAGATGGTTTCTTTATGTGATTGTTTTACCTCTTAATGTGCTTTGTTTGTCAGTGATGGTCTTTTCAAGTGTACCGAGGTTCTTTTTGACATATCCAACCTTGTCATTATAAAACTTGGATGCATCTCCGACAGACTAAAAAAAAAAAATTCCCCAAAATGAGATCAGTTTATCACCCTAACCTACTAAATTTGGGTTTACCTTTTCAACGTAATAACCGGTACCGACATCCACAATAACCTTGTTCACATTGCTTAATTTACCTGGAACATAGAGGTACAAGAGGGGGTTAAGGACAATAATGATGTAAAACTGTAGTTGTCAATGGTTAGTCATTAGAAGAAAAAGGATATAGATGAAGTGAGAGGTACAAGAATAGTCTTGTCTATAGAGAAGAGAGAGAGAAAAAAAACGCGACAGTTAATATACATTGTTTCATCATTCACCCTTTTTTTTTTTATATACCATCGGCCTTTTCCACTTTGAGAGCATCTACACTTTCGGCACAGTCGGTGAAACGGCCTTGGACATTCTTGAGTTTACTGTAAGATTGGGTCAAATGGTTTAATTCCTACATGATGTTATATAAGCAAGTCGTCCCTGTGTGTGTATGTGTGGGTGGGTGGGTGTGTTACTTCTTCTAATTGACCCTTGACTTGCTGAAGAGCATTCATGTCGAGATCGGCAATGTTGACTTGTTGTTGTTGAGCCATTTTCTTGTTCGTGTTTAGTAAGAACGTGTTTTAAGAAAGAAAAGAAAAACCCCTCAGGAAACTGTTTGAATTTATAGTCAGTTTTTTTTTTTTTTTTCTCGGGTTCTTATTACGGGGTTAAGATGTGTGTAAGCAGTCCATTATGGGGGTCAATAAATAAATAAAAATAAATAATAAAAGGTTTTTGACAGGAATGTGTGTATGTACTATAATTTTTTTTTTTAATGACAAACATATTATAACAACGTTGTAGAGTGGATAGATAGAAATCAACGTGCGATGTGTATAAATAAGTTTTTTTTTTATATGGTGTAAAAAAATTGGAATTATTAAACTGTTTATTTGCTGACGACATAACCAGTTCCCTTGTATCCCTCTGAGGAGATACCAGAGATAGGGTTGGAGTTCTGGCTCTTGAGGTACTCGTTGGTAGCTTCCTCCCATTCCTTGCTGATGGTGTGAGGCTTCTCTTGACCTATGATTAAAATTGTCTTTTAATAAAAAAAAATCTCCCTTTCTTTTCTATCTCTCTCTATCCCCAATGAAAAAAAAAATATATACTTTACCACCAAGACGGATAGCGTAGAAGAGAGCACTGGAAGCAGCAAGAACACCGGCAACACCAGCAACAACCTTGGTAGCATGACCAGGCTTGGTAATGGGTGCACGGGGACCGTGAGCACCAAAGGCAATGTAGTCTGATTTAAGAAGAAAAAAATAAAAAGATTAAACAACCTGTAAGAGAGAGGAGACTTATTCTAAGACTTACAGGCAGCCTTCTTCTCATCGAGAGAGAGAGACTTCCAGTCACCCTTTTGGGCTTCTTCGAGTTGCTTGGCAATGGTGTTTTGTTCAGCGGTGGAAAGAGTGCTCCAACGAGATTCAATGTTTTGAACAGCAACATTGGAGGCATTGCGGCGTTGAACGACACGAACGGCACCAACACGGGTACGAGTAGCAACAGTACGGAGCATATTTAATAAAAAGTTTTCAAAGAGAGAGAAAAGAGAAGGGGGGGCGAGGAAGGAAAAAAAAAAATAGCAGGGCAAAGCGGTGTTTTGGCCTATCCCACTCTTTTTTTTTCTTTCTCCCATTACCCCCCGCCCAAATTTTAAATTTTTATGAACTCATACACAATTTTCCAGAGACGTCATTAAATTTTAAAACTCCGACTGTCTTCTTTTCTTTTTGGCATGTGGGAGTATCACAACCACTGTGGATGTGTCGGTAACCTCTGTATATCACCAATGCCTGAGTTAGCATTTTATGCTTTCACCTATGGGATATTTATGCCGTCTAAACAACCATCTGATTTTGCCCATAGGCCATGATTCTCAAGTAGCATGATATTCCTGCTAGTATGCCATAGAGATCTGACATCTTGTGTGACCCACTGTAATAACGATAAGGTGCGTTTATCACAAGTTTCAATTGTGTCAGTGAGTGGTACTCTACTACGTTGAAACAGTCTATTAAATCTCACTTTCGCTTGAAATAACATTATTCAGCAGCGACATAGAGACTCTCTCCATTCTAATACAGGCAAGTCGCAATGGGATAATTAAACAATTACTGGTTGAGACGCATGAAAAAAAAAAAAAAAAAAAAAAAAAAAAAAAAAAAAAAAAGAAAGACATGTAAACACCTCATCGTCCTTGGGGAGTTCTAATAGCCCTAAGAGTCGCATGTGAGATGGTATCATCATTCTGGAATTTATGACTCTTTGGAGAGACACACGGGGGGAATTTCCTTCATGAATAAGCATCAAGTGACTTGATTGGTTGTGTATTTTTAAAAGTGTGCGGAAACCCTTTTCATATGTAAATATAGAACACGGCTGACGATGAGATGATACAAAGTGCTTGGAATCCTTTCTGTTCCATACATGTGATTCTTTTAAACACTAGTGGAATACATCTACGTTGTACCTAAGTGCTACTTTATTAAATTAAGCAAAAAAAGAAGGTACTGCCCCTTTGGAAAAAAAAAAGGAACAGAAAGATGTATTTGACTTTAGCAATGTCAACCATGTGAATCAAGATCCCGCGACGGACAAGCCTTGATGAGTGATTTTTCTATCTGTGGTTCGGAAGCTGAGTTATGGGTATGAGGCTTCAGCAACATGTATTTTTAAATTGCATGCCCATTTCTAAAGCAATTAAAATGAAGAATCTTTATTGGCTCTGATATGTATGTGCCAAGTAAAGGTATCCCGTTGTACACATATATGGAGAAAAATGGGTTGCGTTTTAATCACAGTTTCTGTGACTCTTTTTTTTAAAAAAAAAAATGATGGTTGCTTTAAAAATCAATTTCATTGGTTGGGTTGGGGAAAATGATTTTTTCTTTCAGGTTCCAAACAGCTTATGTTCCTGTATGTTAATTGTTTATCCTGTATGTTAAAAAAAAAAAGAGCCAAGTAAAAAGTTTTCCCCCATTGGTTGAGAAATGCACGTCAGTTTAAAGTTATTTTAGTGCAATGATAGTGTAGAGAATTCATGCAGTACAACTATCCAAAATAAAACCTGTGTCATGGTGATGGTGATAAATTAAAAAAAAAAACAAAAAACAAACACTAGGAAAAAAAAAGTTTTTTTGTTCTTTGCTGTGTTAACATTAGATGTACAAAGGTGAGAGGGGAAGAAAGCGCGGTAAATTAAGGGGTAGAGTAAAGATAAGAGTAAAAAAGATTTATTGTTTGTTTGGTATAGAGAGGAAGTATGTATAGGTGAAGTAAGAAAAAAAGCTAGAGATTTCTGTAGATGTGTGTAGGTGTAGGTGTATGTATAGATAGTATTTAACAGGAGAGTGTTTGTTGATGCCATGAATCGTTGTTGTACAATGGTCTATTAGGTTCGGATTCGTTTTGAATGTCTATAAACTCGGGAAAGGATACATAGGTCTTTTCAAATGGAGAAAGCTTTGCATTGGCGATTTCAATGCTGGGATAAGGACCTTTTGATTCGGGTTTGAAAGATTTGACAAAGTGATTTAATAATTCACGAATGGAGGGATTGGTTGGTTGAAGCATACTGACAGATTAAATTTTTAAGAGAGAGAAAGAGAAAAACTTTTTTTTTTTTCTGGACCGTGATTTTATATTAAAAGCGGGGTTCCGGTTCACTCGTGGAGGGGTCCGGCAAAATCCACACTCCACTCCACACGTGCGTCGGCCCAATATTTTATTCATGATCGCCGGAGTTTTCTGTCTATTTTCAAAACATGTAAAAAAAAGTAGAAATAAAGGCGGGGTTTCACTGGGAAAAGCTTTCTCTTTTTGCCTACCATTGGACTTTTAGCAGTAGAGGATGAGTTGTTTCCTCAATTAAAAGAGTGTCTTTTTCTGTAAAAGAGACAGTCTGGGTATCCAGACTGTTCTCACATATGCATTGAATAGGTTACATTGTGTTTTCCTCTACCAAGTATGCGGTAACTTGGAAACTGATTAAAAAAATTCTACCATATAAGGATCCGTTCCTGGGAACAAACATCACATGTTAAATAGGTCTAGATGAAAAAAGGGCTGTTTTAGAGTAGCCCATGTCGAAATATTACCTATCAATCTTCCTACCCCAAAAAGCAATAAGTGAGGACAATAGCCACCTAATTTAAGGTTTATTGGTCTAGCCCAGCCCCCCCCCCCACTGCCAAACAAAAAAAAACGGTCCAAGTATGGAGAGTTTTAATGATGTTTGAATTATGTACTCATGTTATAAGCAACATTTTATTACCCAATGATATGAATACAAATGGTGATATTTGATAGCGAATCATTCTCGGCCTAGTTAATAAAAAAAAAACCCGATTTTGGCTTGTGGTCATAAATGATGAATATAAATTTGGCTCCAGAATCCGCATCATCTGCACTACTACTATTCTAGTATACGAAATGCAAGCCAAGTCTGTTAGAATAAGACCGGGTCTTTAAATCACTGAAAAGCAGAGAACACAAATAGAGGAGGGGCTGGGAAATTCCAAAGGCCCAACATTGTATAACCATACCCGTCATAATTCTAGCCCTTTTGTCATTGCACCCCCCCCCCCCAAAGAGAGAGAGAGAAAAAGAAAAAAACTGGCTGGGAAAGGGAAAAAAAAAAAAATGAAACAATTGGAACTGGGGGGTGTGTGTCTATTTTTAGTCACTCTCTCTTTTATTTTATTTTTTGTGTATTTTGCATAGGATTAGTCATTAAAAAGAATTTTGTTTACCCATGAATCATCCAAAATGCAAAAAAAAAAGAAGAGATCTATTATCGCTTGTGAAATGCACAAGTGGGGATTACTAAAATCGAAAGGGCCAAATATTTAATTATTTTTTTTTTTACACCAAACCCAAAAAAGGTGACCGTCGTGTAAATTACCCATTTTTGATTCAAATAAAAAATTAATCGGCAAATGTTAACAAGGCTAAAGGATCGAAGATACGTTAAGAGAAAAACACGTTTTTTTTTTTTTTGTTTATTATTATTACAATGTGGGTAGGACAATAAATGGTTAAGTTTAAATGAATTCCCGGGGGGTTGCAAAACAGTGTATTTTCGGCTACATTTTGAGGATAATTTATTTTAAACCAATAGACCAAAAATAAAAATAGGGCTATGAGGTTTTTTTTTTTTGTGCACGAGCTCCTCTTCTCACTCATTGGACTGCGTTAACTATTTATGAGACAGTGTTTTTATGATGGAAAATAAAAAGTTGACTCGGGCAAAGACAGAAGAACTGGGAGAAAATAGCTTTAAGGGCTAGGATGAGATAATATGTAACGAGTATGGGCTTGCGCACAACAAATTACAGGAAATAAGGGCTTTTCTACTTGGCTTGTAACATACCTACATTCGCACGAAAATGAACAATATGAATTTTTACTTGGTTAAGCTGACTTTCACATTTGAATGAGGCTACCGTTGAACATAGACCTTATAGATTTGTCTTTGCAAAGATACTCGAAATCATCTTCCGTTGGACCACAAGACACACTGAACTTGAGTCTAAACAGTGAGTCTGAAATGATCCATCACTACCACCACCCGTGTCTACAAGTTGTTGGGTTTCACTTGTTGTTACCCTTCTCGTTGTAAGTGACTATTTTCTGCTCTCGTGAAATGAGCGGTCTGGCGTTTTAAGAGGTGTCATTGTTATACTGTTTTGAGCTTTTAGGTAGAAAAAGATTTGCTGATCTCTTCTGCCCACTCAGTCTTCACTCTTCATACTGACCTCTTGTTTGTAACACTTGGGTGTTGTTGAGTTGCAACTTTAGTCTAAGGTAAAAAGTAATTTCCAATAGTAGTGCACGTTCTTTGTTGAATTGTTCCGTGAATGTTTGTTGTCTCTCATTGGAGAGATTATCAGTCATAATTACTCCACGATGTATGGCTTAGAAAGATATGAGGGGGGGGGGACAAGTTTTATCATATTAAACGTGGCTCAGATTGTATCTATCATTGAGATACGACAAACAATGTTCTATTTTTAATATCGCTGTCTCTTATTATCTTTTACTGGTTAAATTCTTTTCTTTTTGGCGTGGCTCAAAGAGACAATTAAAAGAACGTAAGCAACTGTATTTAGACGGTTCTTTAGTACAAGAATCTCTGTTTTTTATTACTGATTGGTGGTGCGCCTGTTATATCAAACTATATTACATTGGTTATGTAAACATACCAGCTGAATTAGCCTAAAAAGGGATGATAAGGACGAGGTGTAGCTACTAAATTGCTGTTTTGTTTGTCTGTGAGTATGTTTGCTGATATATTACGTAGTTTTTGATTTTTGAAAGCTTCTTCCCCGAAATATAAGTCGACGCTTTTGAGAATTCATCAATTGACTCTGTGGGAAAAGAGGTCTGAAATAAGGAGATGAAAAAGATTTACTCTTTAAATGTGTTGGTATCTCAGTGTACGTTAGACCGAAAGTCGACCCAGACGCATTGATTCTTTATAGCAGCCAAGTAGTTTAAATCACTGAACTTGTTCCATGTATTTTTTTTTTTTTTTTTTTTTGTGCTCTCACTATCAAAGCTTGGGAAATCTTGAAAGGTCTTAAAAATTTTTTAGGGCTGCCCTTGAACATGCATATGTCTTTGTGATGTATGATTCAAAAAGTGTTGCTATCATTCATGGTAATATATGATTAAAATCTGTTGGCGCATTGTTGTTGGAAGATGGAACTGGTTGATTAGTTAAATTAGCAAGGTAATTATTTACAGATTTAATAAAGTAGAATAAATGGTAGAAATTCAAGAATAAATCGTTTAACCCAGTTTTTCCTTTGATCACTCTAATGTATATCTTTTTTTCGAGCACTGACTATCATATATCCTATTCATTGTTTTGAGCTCGTCAATGATAGTACGAAGTCCGCCTAGTTCTATTATTTTTTAGAGTGACATCAAATGAAATGACTTTTTTCATGATGGTAATACCTTTTGGTAATGAAGCTGAGCATATACAAATGAACAGTGCATCTAAAAGGCTAGAGCTTTTTTCCCGTGTATGGATTGTATTATAAATTTCTAACCAACTTCTCGTAAAGAACATACTTTTCTTGACGTATTTTTAATTACCAGTGACCAGTTATAGTTTTCTTATTTACTCAAGCCGCATGAGATAGCTTTTTTGGAAGATCCAAATTATTTTAAATCCCGATCGATGATTTGCAAAAATGGTACATGGTAATCTCAAAAAAAAAAAAAACGAGCTTTTTATGTGGATGGAGGAATACTCCCATTGTAACGTATTTGCCGAAAACACAGAAATACAATTAGAATAACAGGTTTTCCCTGCTTAGTTACTCGAGAACAGAGTAAGAAAATGAAGCTGCATTTAGCTACTTGTAACTTTTATTAAGGGATTTATTGTCTAAAAAAAAAAAACGTTTACCAAATAAAAAAAAAAGTTTATTGTCTGCCTGCATTGAGTTGTGTGAGAGGGAGAGAGAGAGAAAAGAAAGCAGTAGTGATGCACGATATATTTTTATTTATCTAAAACGATGTTTACGATAATATTCATGCACACTTGGAATTATTTGGACCGATGATAATGGATGGCCCTTTTTTTTGTTGTTGCTCATAAGGAATGGTAAGTGAGTGTATATAAAAATGAATTTTAATTGGGGGGAAAGTGTGTATTGAAGTAAAAGAAGAAGATAAAGGTTACTGGGGGGAGAGCAACAGATAAAAGGTATGCGCACTTTTATAAAGATGACCAATAAAGAGGGTAACAAACAGTAAAAAAAAAAATTGATTTGCCTAACAATCATGGAATTAAAATCGTTGCATTCCCCGGTTTTTTAACTTTCTTTTGTCTTTTTTTTTTTTCTATATCTTTTTACCCCTTTTTTATATATATATATATTCTTATTATCCCTTTATTGTATAGCTATTTCCCTCAGGAAACCCCCTTGCATTTTTTAGCTCTGAATATATATATCTTATGTATATAAAAACTTAACGTAACAAAGCGACATCACATCTTCTTTTCCTTTTTCTTTTTCTTAAAAAAAAAAAGAAATGACTGAAAACGGAATCCTATTTTACACCACCTATGAACATGAAAACATCATACTTGTACCATCGATATCAGAAACGATATTAAATAAACCACAGCCACCTACACCCATCCAATCCCTTGATGACGATTTATTTTATAGACTTCAAAAAGAAAATGCTCGTTTACCGCCCCAAGTAATAATCCATTTTTTTTTTAAAGAAAAATAAAAGAGAGAGAGAGAGAGAGAGAGTTCATTAAAAAAAAATGAACTCTACAACCCAAACAGAGCATCCCCCCGCGCGCACCTCCTTTTTATTAAAAATAATAATAAAAATAAACTCCTTTTTTTATATGTAGGATTCCACAGCATTTATATTAGCACAAATCGAACGGCAAAATGTGCTGTTAGAGAAAGACCCTAAATCAATTTATATTCAATCAAATGAATTAAAAGCTCACTTTTCAACAGTGCAGCGGCTGGTCAGGGACAATATTGATGATGATGAGGATGAAGAAGAAATCGATTGGGGGTTTTGGGAAGCTGTCATTCAAGACTCCGATCAAGTGGCGCTCAAGCTACCCCACTTACTCTCGCTGAAGCTGAGGTCAGGCATCCCCACGCGTGTCAGAGGCCTGATGTGGCAAGCCATGTCAAAATCAGCTTCGTTGCATCTGGAAAAGGTATATGAACAATTATGTAAAGAGAAATCCCCCCATGAAAGAATCATACAGCGAGATCTAGCAAGAACCTTTCCACGCATAGACATGTTTAAGCAAGAAAATGGTCAAGGCCAGAGTTCCATGAAACGCATTTTGGAATCCTATAGTTTGTATGATGCAGAAGTGGGGTACTGTCAAGGTCTGGCTTTTTTAGTGGGTCCGCTTTTAATGAATGTAAAGAAAAAAAAAAGAGTCTTTTAAAAAAAAACATTCATGAACCTAATGGGCTTTCCATTCCCAAATAGATGCCAGAAGCTCAATCGTTTTGTGTATTTGTCAGGTAAATGACCTCTCACGGGGGAAAAAAAACAGACATTGATTTTTTTTATTTTTTATGCTAATGTCCTGACATATAGACTAATGGAAACATATGAAATGAGGTCCATGTTTACTTTAAACATGGAAGGTCTACAACTTCGACTCTATCAATTTTCCAGCCTATTGAACGAAATTCTACCCGAACTAGCGCAACATGTATCTAATTTTGGAGTTCATGCCGCCATGTATGCTTCACAATGGTTTCTGACCCTCTTTGCCTATGTTTTCCCCATCAACTTGGTGACCCGAATTTATGATATTATATTTGCAGAGGGAGCAGCTGAAACCATCATGCGGGTAGCGATCGCCATGTTAAAGCGATCGCAGAGCACGATTCTTGAGTTTCATGAATTTGAAGATATACTTGATTTTGTCACGACCAAGAAGTTATGTGCACCGTATGAAGAGAATTATACCAATGTAGTACGGGATGCGATGGCACTTTCGGATATGATCAGTCGGGACAAGATGGATGCACTTGCAATTGAGTATGAACATCACTCGACGCACAAGATGCTGGAACACCCGTTGGAAACAGGACGGTTTGGATTTTGGAAGCGAAAGGGCAACAGTAATAAGAAGCCTGATATGAGAAGATCTGCAAGTAGTCAGGATAGTAACATCACGGCAATTGCAGCGCCACCCGTGATGCTAAAGAAACGTTGGTCGTCTGTGTCCTCTCGCAAAGATTGGTCTTACCGCACGACGACAACGACGCATATTAGTAGCGAGGAGGAGAATGCTGCTAAAATGCAGGATTTGAAGTTACAGCATCAAAAGACCTTGAATGAATTATTGGAAATGAAGTATGATAAGCAAGACTTGGAATGTGAACGAGATGCACTCAAACTCACGATTCTTGAATTGGAACGGTGTCATCTCTATAAGAGAAGCAACATGACCACCGACAGCAATCAAACATCGTTGGAAGCATCTGCCCGACTATTTGATTGTGATAATTCAGCTGACTTGGAAGGCACAAGGTCCTTTAGTGATTTGGCGGTAGCAAGTAAAGAAGAAGAGAATATCAACATCATCAGTCGCCAAAACTCTATCCATCATTCCATGCTCAGTAGTAGTAGTCAAAGTTATACAACGACCGAATTTGACGACGATGATCAAATCTCTTTATCATTGACAACAACCACAGTTCCTATCTTTAGTGATGAAGACGAACTTTCTTCTCAGATTGTGCATTTAAAGGTTAAAAATTTCGAGCTGGAGCAACACGTGGAAAAATTAAATGGTGATGTAGAAGCAATCACCTCCAAGTTTGATATGGTGAATGAAGGCCACATGGGTCTAGTTGAACAGCTTGTCTGTTTAAAGTCTGAAATGGAGGAATGTGCCCTAGAGGCGGGGAAAAAGGAGGAGACACTAAAAAAGATAACGGATGAAAACGAGCAATTAAAAGAAGAGCTTGAGATGATGAAAAAATCACTGACTTATTGTCGCATCGAAAACGGAGTTTTAAATCAAGATTTAGAAATGCTGAAGCAAGGCATGTTTTTTAAACCATCTGTGGTGAATGGAGGTGAATCAATGGGCGGTGGTCGTCATCGCATCCGTCGTCATAGTACAGCGTCGTCTTCTATGCTGACACTGCTCCGAGATCAGCGCATGCATCAATTAGAGCAATCTTTGACAGCTGCAAACATTAAAATGGCAGAACATGAGTTCTCTAAACAACAAGAAGAATTTGGTAAAAAGAAGTCCTCCATTTATGGGCGTGTTCTACATGCTATCAAATACAGTAGCTGATAAAATACTTAATTATGCTTACGATATAAAAAAAAAAAAAAATCAATTTCTATACGTGTGTATGTTACACGAATGGGGAAACATATTTTACCTTTTAGTTTCGCACGCCTAATGTTTTAGTCATACGCTTTTTTTTTTTTTTTTTTATTATTATTCTTTTGCTAATCATCCATCTGCAACCATGTCCGGAAGTCAAAAACGGATTTCTCTCATTGCCTCTCATTTGGCAACATCGAGCGTCCAAAGTCGAACGTTGACTACACAGGCTGTCAAGGAAACCTTTAGAAAGCGTCAGGATTATAAATATTTCCTACCCATACAGTCTAGGTAAATATGATAACTTTTTTTTTTTAATGGGTGGTTGTTCCAAGATAATAATGGAAGGGGGATAGATGGAGTGATAATGATTGCTATGGACATATCAACAATTCGATCTATTACCATTATTTTGATACGATTATCAATGAATATTTGATTCGTAAGTGTGGACTTGAACCGGGCAGTCAAACGAAGCCGATTGGACTGGTGGTTGCCAGCCACGCTAATTTTTATGCATCTGCCTCCTATCCTAATCTGATCATGGCGGGACTTGCGGTTTCGAAGCTTGGCAAATCCAGTGTTACTTACAGAGTCGGTATCTTTGAGTCGGAAAATCCTTTGGCATGTGTGGTGGGTGGATTTACGCATGTGTTTGTGAATAATGGAGATAGACGGCCCGTCACACAGCTTCCTGAAGAAATCATCACTGGTGTCAAAGACATAGCGGAATAAAAAAGTTTTATTTTTATTTTTTGTAATTAAAAAAAAAAAAAGAGAGAGAGAGAATAATGTTACAAATAGTGAGAGAAAAAATTACGGAGTCTTTAAAAAGAGGAAGTTTTTTTTTTTGGCGGGGAGATAGGTATATGAAATGTGTGTAGGAAATATTAATACTTAAAGCTTCTTTTCTTCAACAGGACTACTTTAGAAAAAGAGAGAGATTAGTTTGACTAGTAACAGAAAAAAAGGGGGGGATTTGTGAGACATACCTAGCCTTTGGTTTTCTTTTTAATTCATCACCATCATTTTCATCTTCGTCATCACTACGAGGATCATCGGTACCACTTCCTGTGAACAACCTTGTAATAACCTTTACAATCATCATGAACCAATAGAACATGATGATATTCAATAAAACTAACGAAGTAACAAACATCTTTTGAACGTTGGGTGTGAAATACTTTCCCTCGGCAGGGTTCCAATCCAATGAAAAATAACGAGCAGGTTCAACTAGATTTAAGAATTAGTTTTGCATGATTCACCCTCCATGTGTCCCCCCGCCACCCCTTAAACTAAAACATCCATTTACCTGCAACACTCCAGGTGACAATTGAGAAGAAAACATGACGTGTGATGGGCCATGCTACAGCGAAAAGACCAAAAGCAATATCACATACATTGGTGAATCCAAGGTATTTCAAGATTTTGGCGAGCTAAGAAGAAAAGGAAATAATTAGAATCCTATCCGTATTTAGAAAGAAAAAAAAATACCCCTCCCGCGCGGGCTGCCGCAAAAACCCAATCTCCCTTTTTTTTTTTTTTTTTTTTGTTATACTTACAGATAAAAAGATATCACAAAGATCCATACAACAAAGAACACCATTACCAACACGAGTGAGGTTGACATAGTAACTTGATCCAACAAGCCAGATGGTAATGATGTGATGACTGAGCATCGCAATATGATCCTTTCTACGCTTTTCGGTGTGAAGACCATAAATTTGTTGGAACCAGAAAGCAAGTTGCATCAAGTAATAATATTTCATGTCTCGAGAAATAAGGATGTGAGGATAATCAATCCAGTATTGGGAAGTGTTGAGCCAATGAGGGTTGCAATACATAACGTACTATGGGTTACCAGGGGGGGATTACAATGAGTCTTGGGTGTTATTTATTATTATTACTACTGAAAAAAAACTTACCAAGCCAGCAGCACCAAACACCACGTAATAAGCGAAAATATAAATTTGTTCAGCTACTCGTTGTCTTTTGGAAGGATCGGCAATGTTGAAATAATTGGCAAGGGGAAGATAACCGTATTTGATAAAGGATGCACGAAGAAAAGTAAACATGATTGTCCAGAAGAATACGAAATAAGCATCACCCACGCCTTTATCGAATTTGTCTGGGGAAACTTCATATGAAATGAATAAAAATTGGCTAGCAATAGGATATCCAAGTAAATGATAGATGATGACACTTAAAACAATTGAACCAGAGAACTCTGTGTGAAATTACGAAGGGGGTTACTTATTTGATCTATCACACACAAAAAGAAAAAAAAAGGGATACGTTACCTGCTTCATACTGTAATAATGTGTTCTGGAGAACTTGGTATTTAGAGAGTGTAGGAGCCACTCTCTTTTTTTCTTTGGTCTCGTTCTTCATACGGGGAAAAAAAAAAGTACAACACAAGAGAAAAGAAGAAAAGAAAAAAAATAGAAACCCCTCCTTTTATATATATATACCAGCCGAAAAAAAAAAAATTAAAATGAGCTGGTTTTTGGGTTTAAAGTGTGGTGAAATAGATATCAAGGAAAGGTCTAAAAATATTCTAAAATCCTCCAGAAATTGAAACTCCAATACCCGGGTTTGGAAAAAAAACAATGTTTAATTACATTTCAGAATAAAGTTGCTTCTTTAGGGAACTCTTGTAACCACTGAATCCCATTACGTACAGATCTTTTGACCATAGTAAGCGATTTTTTCTCCCCCTGTTTTTTACACAAAAAGGCCATGAACAGAAATCCTCTTTTATGGTGCATTACACAAAATCAGAATAGTGTCCCATGTGTGTGCGTGTATAGATTGGCAGATCAGTGTAATACCCCCCCCCCCACTTCAGCTACTATGTTGCCTTCTACCCGTACCTTTTTTCTCTTTTTTTAATTGGGGGCTGACTCCATAGTTTAAATGTATTTGATTTACTTGGCAAAATTCCAAGCTTAATCTTATCGGTGCCCTTTTTTGTCTTACACTAGAATATTAGTGTAACGATGGCCAATAGAAGGACTCCAATCCAGCAGAAACTCTTCTTTTTTGATTTGATCTGTTTTATGTTCCTGTATAAATCAAGCCGACAAAATATATTTATAAAAATAAGCTTTTTTTTTTTTGCGAGATGTGTAAGCATCTTATGGAGTCTCACAGAGTACAAAAAGGAGATTAATTCATTGGTTTGATCCCAGTGATGTAATACAAATTAGACCTTCCGTGGTATCATCATATAAAGACGAACACTTTTTTTTTCTTTCTATTTGAAATGAAACAAATCCCTACAATTTCAAAACCGGAGCTCTGGTTTCTTCTTTTGGCAAAAGAACACCCCTTTTGATTCGTTATGATGAAACTGATGCAAGACCTAAAAAAAAAAAAAATTCGGCCGCCTTTTTATCCTCATCCACTGAGCAATGGGGAAAGGCTTTGTGGAAAAAAAAAAAACTTTAAAAAGTACATTTATCTTCATCCCCTCGTTACCTCACATCGACCCTTCACATCGAACCTGTTCGTTATTACTTGCAAAAAAAAAAAGGCTCGTTCTAGGCAAGAAACCTTTCATTGGCTGATCTATACCGGTACGGAGCGAGAAAAGAATAACTGAAAAAAAGAGGGTTTAAAAAATAGCACGTCACACATTTTAGCTTCCGTTAATTTGGCTCTAAAGAGGCTAAAGAAATGACAGGCTCCTTTTAGTTTTTTAAAAAAAAAAAAGCTTATTTCTGAATGACATAATCGATGTTGGATCCATCTTTTATGAGCGTGATAAATGAATAGGCACCTTTTAGGAAAGATTAGGGGACTTTTTTTTTGTAATTGTTATAACGTTTAGGTGTAAAATTAAACGGGGAAAACATTACCATTGTAAAAAAAAAAAAATTAGGTTTTACGCTTATTTAGCATGATTCTTATCACATTTGTCTGCGGGGGTCGATCGGATTATCTTTCCCCTCTAAAAAAAACAAATGTAATGCGCAAAACCATCTGGATATTCGTACGGGAAATCATACATGAAAGAATTCGCATCAAACTATCTTCGTCACAAGCGCATTGATGATATAATAGAACGAATTCCCCGGATATCTTTAGCGGCTTTGTTACTAACAATCAAACATGTTGGCCCTAAATGTTATTTTATTTCTGGATGGAAATTAGATAACATTGACTAGATATGTGTCTCCAACAATTCGACAATCTCACGCGTTATTATCGTTTTGATATCGCTTTTCTTAGGGACAGCCAAATTTTCCTTAGGGACAGCCAAAGTGCACGTAGTCGCAACGCAAGATCTCTGATTTGGATGTTCTATAGACCTGGGAACAAGGATATACAATCAAAAACAATGTAACAATTACGAATAAATGTATATTAAACAATTTATACTTATTTTGACAATTCTATCATCACTCTTTCGCCTTTAAGCTCGTTTGATCTTAATCTTACGCAGACATATTAAGGTAAAGTCCAAACGAGAAGCTGAAAGTAAGCTGTAAACCACATATACTGGTTTACAATATGTTCGTTGTAATAAATGTGTATATATTTCAAGCTGTTAAGTTGCATTGACCTCTTGATGTCTATAAAAGTATCATAATCCCAACATTACGACTACGCGCACCCTGGCTGTCCCTAAGAGACCCGTTTTGATATTTGTGGCATTTCAACGGTTTTTATCTGTGTAAAAGCCATAGTGTTGACTTTTCTGCCATGAAGAGCTTCTGTATGTTCTTGCTGCTGGAGTCTTGAAAAAAAAACCTATTAGAATAGCTTGCCTGAATTGTAAACCTGTCACTTCTATGGTTGGGGTCTGAGTATGTTATACAAAAAGCCCAAGACCCGGGCTGATATTTACCATATATGGAATGAATGGAGACTTCAATAGACAGGAATCTAATACAATTCTTTTAAAAGTGTGCTAAAATCCCCTTCCAAGAAGGAAGTAAAGGGTAAGAGACGGAAAAGATGAAAAGTGTAGTGGCGACAAGGGGGCAGAGAATAGTGCACGTAGTTACTGCCCACAGATCGGGTATCTTGGCTGTCCCTTTGGACTCGGGAAAGAAGAATATGCAATTTAAAACTAAATGTGATACTTGTATTGACCAATATATATAGCTATTTTGACAATTGAATTACTACTTGTCTAACCCTTGTGCTCTTTTCATTTTCACCTTGGGGGCAGAAGTGATCGTAGACTAAAGAATAGGCGGATATAAGAATAGAAGCATATTTATATCGTGCGAACATTTTTTTATAATATAAAACAGTAAATCACATCGGCTTAGATATTGGTAAGATATCTTGCATCAGGACTAAGCGCACTCTAGTTGTCCCTTGGAGGACTGATCTGAGACCTCTTCAAACAACCTGAAAGAGAGACCCGACCTAGAAAGAGGCACTATGTACAACATAGGATGTCATGAATCGAAATCAAATAAACCTTTTCCATGCTGAGAAGAAAAAAGTCCTGTACTCGGTTACCCATGAGTTCTATTGCGATTTTTAATAAGAAATGAGTCAAAGAATGATAAAAAGGCCAAATCTTGCTACATTTAAATTGATCATGCACACCTGTTTCAAATCACTATATTACTACAAATAGCTATCATGTAGTTTAATGATTATAAGCCTAATTCTCAAGGATACACGCTAATCGAGAAAAGTGTGATTTGGGGGATGTTCGGGTTGCTTTTTTGTGTATCTCAAAAACAAGTATCCGATTACCACTTGACACTTTATATAAACAAGTATCTAGACTACTTTTTGTGGTGCGACCTGATGATGATGATCATACAAGGTAAAAAAAAAAAAAAAATGAATGCATACTGCAAACCGAAACGAAAAGCAAATTCAGTGCATCAAGGATAAACTCCGCGAAGGGGTGGGGTGGGTTGGGTGGGGGGAAGGCGAAGCGACTTACATCTTTTGGGCTTTCCAATTTTGCTGACGTGTTTTTTGTTTAATAAAGCTATTTTTAGTAGCAAAGTAATTTCAACGAAAAACTTGTTTTTGCATAAGTAGTTTTCAAATATGGATATAAAGAGAGAGGATAGAGAGAGAGCAAAGAAGATGATTATGACCTGAATTTGTATCAAGAAAAACATCAGACGATGTAGACATTGTTGAGGGAACTGTCTCAATAAATAGTAATGTTTGGCTGATTAGTGTAACTTTTTTATACTCTGTCATGTGGCACGAGAAGGGTGCGTGTAAACAGGCTCCGGTAGACTTAGTTTTTCGGAAGCAGCGAAAAAAAAAATTAAATTTTCTTCTTTTACTTTCTATCTTTTTTTTCTTCTTGAATTCAATCTTATAATCATGTCTTGGCAATCATATGTTGACAATAACCTCGTTGGTACCGGTTACGTTTCTCAAGCTGGTATTTATGGTTTGAACGGTGGTGGTGTCTGGGCCGCTTCTTCTGGCTTCACCGTAAGTTATTATTTGTTATTTTTTTTTAAGGGGGGGTCAAGATGGAGAAGGACTAATCTGTATTTTCTTGCGAACAGGTCCAAGCTAATGAGATTCAAGAAATTATCTCTGGCTTCACCAAAGCCGATCACATTCTTGCCTCTGGTATCCATATCAACGGTACCAAGTATCTTACTTTAAGTGCCAACGAACGTTCTATTTACGGAAAGAAGGTATGTGTATATGTAGAAAAAAAAAAGGTAAACAAAAAAGTAACAGAATACTTAACACCTTTCACTTTAGGGTTCCACTGGTGTTTGTATCGTCAAGACCACCCAAGCCGTTTTGGTTGCTCTTTATGACGATAAGATTCAACCTGGTGCCTGTACTAAGGTCGTCGAATCTTTAGCTGATTATTTGATTTCAGTTGGCTACGTAAGTAATAATTTTCTCGTGTTTTTGACATGTTCTCTTAACCTTGTGTTTTTTTTTATTATGTAGTAACATGTATATCAAAAACTAAAGTAAATAAAAAAAAAAGCATGGCAGGAGGAGGGGACATCTTCTTTTTGTTTGTTATTTTATGACTAGATATATCAAGTGTACTTTGTCCCCTCTCACTCTTCAATACCAATAAAATCCCCCATTTTTTTTTTATTATTATTATATGTGAAGCGTGCTGTATGTCTATTAAAAAATCAATCTTTAAAGTCAGACCTTCCATTTCGTCATGTAAATTAAAACTCACTTAAATGCGTTCTCTTCTCTCGGGTTCACAAAGTATTCAACCGAGATGGTAAAAGGTAAGTTGGAAATAGGGAATGCCTTAAAAACCCTCCAACCAACCTCCACCCTATACACCTCTTAGTTTTGATTCTTGGTGCAGGTTATGGTACTAGACTTCAGCGTGACTTGAAGGCTTCTGCCCAATATAAACATTTGTTGGGCGTTCCTAAAGCTTTGTTACCTCTTGGTAATCGAGATGCTCTCATTACTCATTGGGTTGAACTCTTTGACAGACACGGCATAACGGCAAGAAAAGACATTTTCGTTGTCACAAACGGACAATGTTACGAAGCATTCAAGGTTTGGGCCACTGCTAATGGCGTTCCCCTTGACCATATTGTAAGTGACGGAACAGACTCCAATGAAACTCGTCTCGGTGCGGTGCCTGATATTTTATTTGGCATTCAACATTTTGGCTTGGATCAATCGGATGTGCTCGTAGTTGGCGGTGATACTTTGTTCTTGCATGATTTCAACCTGAGTCAATTCTTGGAAAAGTTTAATTCTTTAAACGAAAAGAGCTGTCTTGTAACAACCTATTTGGTACCCGATGAAGAGGTTCATAAATTTGGTATTGTAGAAACTGATCGAGAAGGCGTTATCACAAGTTTCTTGGAGAAACCTGATCCTTCCGCTACTAAAGCACGTACTGCATGTCCCTGCTTTTACTTGTTCCACCGTGAAGCTATACCCTTGATTGAAGAGTTTATCCATGCTTGTAAAGAAGCCAATGCGCCAAAGGAAGCATACGATGCAACAGGAAAATGTCTTGCTTACCTCTATCCTCGTTTTAAGGTTTCAACTTTTTCTATCTCAGGTCGTATCGATGTGGGTGGATTGCAGTCCTATATCGATGCCAATGTCTACTTTGACAAGAAAACAGATTAAATAACACTCGCGTATTTATTTTAGATATAAAATAAAAAATTACTTTTTATTATTATTATTATTGTACAGTAAAAAATGAATTAGTCGTCATCGCTTTCTCCCGTTGGATCAGGATAACTTATGGCACCAAAGAGATTGTATAGACGTTCACTAATTTTAAGGGCCCATCGACGTCTACCAATCTCATGTTGCGTTGCTTCCTTTGCCAGAATTTTACCTTGTTGTGGGGTTTTACCATTGTATGCCTTCAACAAAGCGTTCGGGGTAGGGTATATCTTAATCAGTGATAGTGCACGTTCAGCATTCACTCCCTGAATCGTTGATAACATGCGTATAAAAATCTCATGAACAGTGGTACCACCGTTCTTCGTATTGAGTTGACTGAACATGGGGTATGTAATTAAATAAGCAGATTTTTCGGTGACATGGCGGTTCGATTTATCTTTACAGGCCTTCTTTAAGCTTAGGTAATTTTGACGTGTAATGATGTGACCTGGGATAGTGTAAAGTACTGTATTCTTGTAGATCTGGTGAATCAATTTGGTAACCGAGACAAAGAACGCGATGGTCTCATCTACGCCTTCCGTTGTCTTTAAGAAAAAGCCATCAATGATCTGAAGAGAAGACATGGCGGTTTGAACAGCCTGTACACCAAAATTGACAGCATCAGCACGATTGTATTCCTCCACAACATACATGACTTTTTCCGCACCGGATCGTTTGAGTCGCGTTTTTTGCTCAGTATATCGACCGTCTTTGATACTGCTAACAAGATCGTCCAGTCTTTTTCTCTCAACCACATAATCAAGAAACAGCTCTTCGTTCTGATTAGTGTTGCCGATTTTCCTTGCTATCCAGATCACATCACCAAGGTCCATGGATCGGGTGATAAACTTGACACCATTTTCTGCTAATTTTCTTTGAAAATAATCACGGTCGTTTTTCATTTGAATTTCACGGCTATCCAAAACCAGGACAATCTCGTATTCATGGGGTAAAAGGGATTCCATTACTTGATTGTCTATCAGCTCATTGTAATCCACTTCATTTTGTTGTGTTTGCGTTTGCGTTAACCTTTGTGAAGGCTGTTGTGAAGAGGTGACTTGGGATGATGCTTGCGAAGAGAACATGCTTTCCGCAAGATCCTGTTGTGTATTTGTCGGGGTCTGGGTGCTGGTCAAGGGGGTTTCTCTGGGCCAGAAATCGTCGGGTTCTTCACGATGAAGCGGTAGGATGGGTCTGGCAGGAAGCCCAGGACAGATTGAATCTTTATGCAACTCGCTGATATAACCAATGGAACAGTCAATGTGAGTATCGTCTATCGACACTTGCATTAAGTGCTTGTATTTCGGATGATTCGATTGAGATGTATAAAATCGAATACGGTAGGCAAGACATGCGTTCTCGTTGTCGATGATGACTGCCGCTTTATTTACAGATCTGACATCCTCTTCTAGTTCGGACAAATAGGTGTAGTGGAAAGCTTCGTTGTTCATTGCTTTTGAAATAGATTGAGTCACTGGGAAATAATCCGTTTCAAGATCCACATCGTCATCGAAACTCAAATTGTTGGAAAGGCTCGTTGGCCGTAATGGCGGTGATGGTTCCGGCGATGATAAAAGATCTACAATATCGTCCGATGGTATGGTCAGTTGTGATGATTGGAGCTTGGGTAGATCCGGTGCGGTTAAATCGATATCGTATTCGTCCACATTGTATAAAGATTTCTCACTTTTATTTCCAATCTTCTTGTCATTTCTCAAAAGGACAGAGTGTTGGGGCGTTGTATATTTTTTGGGTGTGACAGTTTGTGTGCTTTTTCTTGATGATACGGATGACGATGGTTGTGAAGGTGACCGTCTGTTCCAATCGTCATAGTCATTACTATCTGCAGCGTTCATGACTTTCCTGGCAAAGGATGTGTCTTGACCAGGTCTACTAGTACCATTTTGGCTAGACAGGTTTATGTTGTTTGGTGGATTGGAGGATGTCGTTGGTTTATTGTGAACCGTACGCCCTCCCAGAGATATAGATTGATGTTCTGACGGGTTCATCACGTAATTACTCATATTCAACTCAGATCCTCGTGCATCATATTCGGCAAGCAGAGTGTCCAAATAGGCGGCCGTTGTAGATTTTTTTGATTTGCGTGGTTGCTTGTTTGAAGTGCTGGCATTCTTCGTTCGCTGTTTCTTTTTAGGTCTGCTTGCGTCTGCTAATTCCTGAAGTATATCCGAGCCGTCATCTTCTCGAATTGTTGTATTTTTGCTGGAAGTCCTGCCATTGATGGAGATGGATTGATGTTCAGAGGGATTTGAAACGTATAAGCTCATATCTAATTCGTTTGGTTCATTGTCATCGAAATCAAGCATTCGATCCAGAAGAGCACTTGTGCTTGAACCTGTGGCCTTTTTTCGTGATCTCGCTGTTGAAGGATTTCTAAGCGGTTCTGAACTTTCTCCGTTGGTAATTCTTTGTGTAGATGATCCCTCTCCATTCCCTTGGCTTGCTCTGGCTGATTGTGCAACTTTTAGTCTTTCAGATAAGCTGATGCCGGTTTCTGTCAATCTAAATTTTGCTGGACTTCCAGATTTGTAGATGTATCCTTTTTCCAATAAAGTTTTCATGCTGTTCCAAGCTGTGTATGATGATCCTGGATCCTTCATTGTGTAAGAAGCGTCACAATGTTCCTGAGCCGCTCGACAGATCTGATCCTTTGTCAGGTTTTCTCTTCCTCCTTGATAGATTTCGAATAAACAAAGTAAGATGCCGTACCCTCCTGTTCTGTATTTGGGCACATAAGGTTTGGATGGTCTCGGTCGGACAGGTGTGGTCGTGTCCTCTAAAGCATCACCACTTTGCGTAGTAGGTTTTTTTCGTTTACCTAAAAGCTTGTTGGCCATTTTTTTTTTTCTTTTTTTTCTCAAAAAAACTTTTGGGAGTAAAATGTATGCGTCGTACCTTTGCTGGAAGATTCAGGCATGGGAAGACCATTGTCCTTGCAGTATTTTTTTAAAGCGTTTTCTAATTTAAGGGCCAAGCCAGGGCCAATGCCTGCTAATTTTACAGTTTCAGAAGGGTGGTTAAAAACGTCGGTACATTTGTCTAATGATTCATAAGCCTATTTTTTTCCCCCGAAATCAGTGTTAGTAATGTGTAGATCGATTTGTAAAAGAGAAAAAAAAAGGGGGGGGGGGTGTGGGTCAGACGAACATACTTTTTTATATGTGTAGTAGGCCTTGCTTCCCAGAGTTTGAGCTTGTTCCATCCATTCTTTTACCCAGTCTCTGTATTGCGGATTAGCACATTGGTCAGACATTTTAATGGATCGGCAAAAGAGAATAAGGGTCTAAATCTTAAAAATGACTACGAGCTACTACATCGTTCATCCCCCGCTTCGCGTCCAATTGGATATCGCGTAGGACGCGATTTTTTGCTTTTCTTTTTTTTGGGTGGGTTATCGGCTGTTTCTAGGGGGGGGGGGGGATATCAGTTTGAGGTCTATACTGTGCTCACCTTGTTTTTACTAAGTTGTTTAGATGCAGGATAGGATAGCATGATGGCTACCGTTCACTGTTTCAAAAACCTTCACCAGACATTAATGCTTGATAAGAGTGACCGTTTTTACATTTCTCTTTTTTTTTTTTTTTTTACTTGCAACATGAATGAGCCAACTCGTAATGATAAAGAAGAAGAATTGCCTATTCATGAAGAAGTGCAGCCAAAGAGCACAATCATGTCTCGGTATGTGAGGCCCATTGAGTTTGTCCTTGAGGGTTCCGACCCACCTGAAAAGGCAGAGAAGAGACAAAAGGTAGCTTCCAACGGGGATGAAGTTGCTTCCATTTACCGTAGCATCATTTCAGCTGTGCCAAAAACGATGAAAAGAGTAGAACCCGCTGCTGTCTCTGAGAAGCCATCCGTCGATACCATCTGGTGCGAGAGTTGTAGTATGCTGATAGATAAATCGGACTATAAGCGGCATATTCAAGGGACAGCGCATATGGTAAGCAATCAATCAGAACCAGCACCCGACCTACTGAATCTGAGTGGGAGAAATGTTGGCTTTAAAATGATGAAATCACAAGGCTGGAACTACGAGGATGGATTGGGCCCAGAGGGTCAAGGGCGTCGACATCCCATTGCTACTGTGTTAAAACAAGATCGATTATGTATCGGCCATGAAGAAACAGGTCGTAAGGTCGTCACACATAAGTACAAAGAGATTGAAAAGAAGGCGATCGCTCGACAGCGAATGGATGCCCAAAATAAAAAGGATCCTGGAAAGGAGATTGCACGGAAAGCTAAAGCAGAGTCTGAAAGAAGAGTTGCAATTTTGCGATACATGAAAGATTAAATGCATTTAGCATTTTATCGCACACAAGTTTTTTTTTTTTTTTTTTTGTATATGGAAAAAGTTTATGATACTCGGTTCGCTGATCACTTCTTTTGATAGTCTGCACTGTTTTTTTATGCATTATACAATAAAATTAGTCCATGGCTCATCCATGTCTGCTGTTTATGCTTTCATTTTGATTGATGATATATCAACGAGTTTATATATTAGGTTTAACTACCGGAAAATTTTTGTACCTACAGTACAGTTTCTCTTATCATAATTAAATCTATCTTATACAAGCCAAATTGTATGATTACCTAGTTGTTGAAGAGGTGAATACTTGTCAACTTTACAATTTTATGCCGCTTCAGTGGTTAAACTCATATTAAGATACCGATCGAATAAGCGATACAGTCTATTGAGCAGCTGTCAAAAAGAAACTGGCATTGATTGGCAACGTTTAAATATGCAGTTTATATTTTTTTGTCATGACAGATGTTTATTGATTGATTTGGAATATCTCAGAAATATTGAATTACATTGCTTAATTTTTGGCCATTAAGCAGAATGCTTTTTCTAGACAACCATAGCCTACATATATAGCTGACTTGAGGCAGTATTAAATGACAAATCCATGTACGGCAGAGGTAATCAAAGCAACCGAATCCAAAAAAAAAGGGCTCTTAATCAATGGAAAAAGACTAGAACACAAAAAAATACAGTTAAGAGTCTTGTATGAAAATCACTTCTAGGTGTTTATCAAACATTCTGGGAGGATTATGCTGGTTTGCTCAAAGATGGCCCAACTACGCTTGCTGGTAATATAAAAAATAATACGTTCAGAACGTTCTCGACAGATACAAAGTTTACTGGAAATGTCAGAGAAGATTTGTTGATTAGAATGTTAAATACGTTTGTTAGGGTGAATAATGGTAATTTTTCATGATACAAATTGTATTTAGCGTTTAACCAACTTTAATTTCTGCTGTAGAAAACAATTCTCATGCTACTATGGTTTGCAATCAACTAAATGTTTATTGGATAGAGAGTCTGACGTAGGTCCGTGGTGGTGCTGATTCAGTATATCTCCCAGACTGTGTAGCGATTTATTTATAAATGGTAGAAACTTACAAATATATACGGTTGTGAGAATAAAAGGTCGTTGGTTCAATAAAAAAAAAAAACGCTGTTGACTTCTTGATTTGGCTTTCACAATATATCCAATGAGGCAAAAATTGTGTTCTCATTTTTAAACATACTCGAAAGGGATATGGCACTTAATTACTTTCTGCAATTAAAGTCTTGCGGTTTGGTTTTTTATTATAACACTTCCCAGCTAAACGCTCAGCTCATGATGTACCATTTAACTAAAGTAAATGCTTATTGACCCGGGAAAATCTGGATCGTAGCGTGTTGCCTTGTTGCGGATGTCAGACACATCAGAATCGAGAATACACTTCTTTCTAAAATCCGTGATGAACCTGATGTCGCTAGATATCAAGGTAGTCAGATATACGAATCCGAGATTCATCATCAGGTAATATTCTTTTGCTTATGGTAGATTGGCCAATTTTTTGTCTTGAGAATGTTTAAAATGAAGGACCCCAATACAGAAGAATCCACTGCTCAATGGTATAGACATCCTGCATATCACTATACCTTATTTTTATTGTGTCCTTTGTTATTATTATATCAATACCTCTTTGACAACTGCGATTCCAGTCTGTATAGAGAAGGGAGAAAGGTGAGTAATAATATAATTAAATGCTTGTTTATGTTTTTATATATTTTTTAAAAAACAGTGATTTAATGCAAAGACAACGCTGTCGATGAGTTTACTGTGGAATTGGGGTCATAGAAACGTGTTGCTTCTAGAGAATTCACTGGGATAAATACAAGCATTTTGCTAGCTACCGTTATTAAAAACTGAAAGGAAAAGATATTAATAAGGCGTCTTTGTTCATGACAATTTTTTTTCTTATACCAACCAGAGGGCTTTTAAGTCATTCTGTTGATGACCTGAAAAGATGCTAAGTATAATACAAAGTAGAATTCATTATTCATTATCCTTTAGTTTTAACAACCATGCAATTATCTAAATTCACTTATTTTGAAAAACAGTAAACATACTACGGTGTCCTTCAAGGTACAAATACCGAAGGAAATTTGAAGATGGAAAGATAGTATGGAAAATGAATCGGAAGAGGTTGACAGGTATAATTGAAAAAAAACCTATTATAATAGTAAAAGACAACTTGAAAAGGTAAACTTTGATAAAGCTCAATATTGAATGTCACACCAGGGCCAGCCGTAGTATGTATCCCATTTAATCGTCTGAGTTCAACTCCATTTCATTTATACCGCTTTTTAAAGCGTCCTTGTTGTATCAAGGATGAGACAGCAACATCGTTGCCATTGGATTCTTAAGATAGGTGTTTTTTTTACAGATGTATAATAATGACAACCATGCTAATTGAGGTTTATGACATGTTTGCCCCTGCAGAGAGTAAAGGATTCATCAAGATGAGATGTTATTACTGCCGCCATATCCAGTTTAAACGCATTCATACTCATAGTGAAAAGCTCAGTTTAGGTTGTATATCCAATATTGTCATCTCCCGCAGCGCATATCATCATCCCACTTTTAAAAAGGTGCGTGGGTAGTATTGTCTTCTCAAGTGGCAATCGACTTTAAGTTTACATGATTGTTAATCGATTATTCCCGATTTCATGTCATCCAGTGGTCCGTATAATCCTCTTGAATACATTTTGGATGAGCATATGTCCTGTTTTTTTCCAACTCAATCCTCATCATATTGATCTTGAACAGATTCTAATTATGCGTTTGAATCCACACCCTTCATCCCAATTATCGTCACTACATCTTTTAAATCATACATGTCTTCAAATGTCCAAAGTTGTGAAACCTTTTGTGTATTTGAATTTCAGCGTCTATCTGTGGATCTCTCTTTTTGCTGGCAATTTCCTTATCTGAAGAATTGGTCATATTTTGTTCGTACAATCTAAGCCTTCTTAGGTAATGAAAGGTGTATAGCGTTGTCCGTGTCTAAACAGTTATTTGACTTTTATCGTTGATTAAGAGAGTTGTATACAGATGGGTAAAAGCAGTAAAGCTTCTCCTTAACATGACTTAATTTTGATCCCAAGATAACATATTCCTCCTTGATATCTCGTTGTATTGAGAGGTTAGGCTTCTTACGTTGTAAATAAAGTCAGAGAGAGTTTGTTTCCCGATCGTCTAAATGCAGTCTAATCATCCGATGAGTTCCACTTGACAACTTCTTTAAAAAGCTGTGTTCTCTTGCTATACGATAGTAATTCACGTTGAATTGTACGATTCTTTAGTTTTAGTGGCACGTATAGAACAAATAAAGAGTTGGTGATGCAAAAGTATTTGAATAAAGTTAGTCTTTTAAGAAAAAAGCTAAGAAAAGACGACTTAGGAGTTTTGTGATTAGACTGAACAAAAAAAAAAAAAAAAAAAAAAAAATGCACTCTTAATGTGCGGGGGGAGCACGTGGGCACACAATCCGTGACTTTTTTTTCGTGTTGACAAAAATACACTCTCACGCCACTGTCCAGGTTTTTTTTGTTCTCCTTGGTTCTCATACTATTATCTTTTCACTCATTTGATTGTACATCATCCTAATGCAACCAAACAACCCTAACATCGGAGGGTATTGACGACCTCAATATCTTTCGCCCGTTCTTATTGAGAGCAGAGTTTGTTTTGTTCTGACAATTCTTGTTGCTGTTCGACAATTCCTTATCAGGCCAACGTTCGTGCAAACTCACTGATTACGGGGCCTTCTTCCCGTTCTTAGTGAGGGACAGGTTGTTTGGTTCAGACAAATTCTTGTTTTTGTTCGACAATTCCTTATCAGGCCAACGTTCGAGCATGCGGGACCCCCCACCTCGTTCTTAGTGAGGGACAGGTTTTGTTTTGTTCTGACAATTCTTGTTACTGTTCGACAATTCCTTATCAGGCCAACGTTCGTGCAAACTCACTAATTGCGGGGTCTTTATTACTGGCTACTTCATACCCCTTCGACAATTCCTTATCAGGCCAACGTTCGTTGGGAGTCACTGTTTAGTTGGATCCAGCCGTTCTTTGTCACTATTCTTGCTGCAGGTCCTCAGATCAGGGATGTAAAAGTCTCAGGACGAGAGATGAAAGTGGAGGTGATTGCATTCATTATAGTCCTTTTGGGCTGAGTGTTGAGATGTAGAAATTGAACCCGCCTTATCCTGTTAATGATGCGTATATGTTGTATATGCTGGTTCCTTGTTTGATCACGTTTGATTTAGGCATAGTGTATAAAATCGCTAGAGTGCTTTGGCGCGCGTCCTTTTCTGTGAGGTAAAACATAGTTCACAACATGCTATCCCCTGGGGTAGTCCAACTATACTTATAGGAGGGGTCAAGGCCCTTTACGCCGCCAAATCAGGTCTTCGCCCTGTAAAGGATGGATCTAAAAGATTTTTCTTTTAGTGAACTAAGAATTTGGCATCCTTGTCGTGACTTAGGTCACTCAAAATTTGTTGATATTCAAGACAAGCTTTTATCTCAATCATAATAAAATCATCTTTGACCCTCTAAATAATTTGGCTGTTACATAACAAAAGTCCCACGACATCCCCATGTATATTGAGGCAAATTATTGGTGTGATTGGGTATGATAACGGGCACTGTAATTGTATGTATTGTGCTCTTAAATTATAGTTAGTAAGCGTAGAATAGTTCAGTTTTTACGATACCAATGTATAATATCCGCAAATTCAGTCAACGGGCAGCTACATCATCGTTTTGGTTTCGACAAGAGAAAAAAGTAAAGGTGTTGCATTTTATTGTGCTCGTATATAAAAGACGTTCCCCATTATTTTACTGTTCGTTTCCCCTCTTCTTTTATTATTTTAACATGTCTGTAGATAATCTGAATTATATTTCTATTTGGTATGATAAAACTGTGCGCGTATATTAATTCGACAACATCAGAATTCTATTTCTGTCCAGGATAGTATAGCTGACTTGAGGCAGTATTAAATGACAAATCCATGTACAGCAGAGATAATCAAAGCAACCGAATCCAAAAAAAAAAGGCTCTTAACCAATGGAAAAAGACTATAACACAAAAAAATACAGTTAAGAGTCTCGTATGAAAATCACTTCTAGGTGTTTATCAAACATCCTGGGAGGATTATGCTGGTTTGCTCAAAGATGGCCCAACTGCGCTTGCTGGTAATATAAAAAATGATACGTTTAGAACGTTCTCGACAGATACAAAGTTTACTGGAAATGTCAGAGAAGATTTGTTGATTAGAATGTTAAATACGTTTGTCAGGGTGAATAATGGTAATTTTTCATGATACAAATTGTATTTAGCGTTTAACCAACTTTAATTTCTGCTGTAGAAAACAATTCTCATGCTACTATGGTTTGCAATCAACTAAATGTTTATTGGATAGAGAGTCTGACGTACGTTCAAAGTATGAATGTTTTGGCAGGACTTTTTTTGTTAGCTTTGTCTGGAGTGGAAGCATTTTACAGCTTTTCCACTTTCATCTTTAAATGGTGCTCTCTTTATGTTCAACCAACCATGAGAGGTGTTCACTGTGGGCTTAGGGTAATTTTGAAAATTTTGATTCGTAGATATGAGTAACTACATTGAATTTTTCTTCAGCTTTTAGATATGTGATAAAAATGAGTTTGGTAATATATTCGACCAATGTTTTTAAGAACAAGTGTGACACTACGGTACCTTTGTAATGGGATGCTGAATATTTCATTGCTTTTGCTCCGTCATGTCCATTTGGCACCGAATCGAAAGGAAAACAAACAAGAGAGAATTACCGCTTTCAAGAATAAACTATCTACCTTCCTAATAAAGTAATATCAGTAGCTAGTTTGGAATACAATGCACGTAATGGACCACTGAAGAAACAACGTAAACGAAAAAAATTAAGTATTATACTTAAGTTTACACTGATTTGAAAAATGAGCAAAATTAAAAGGTCCACCGCAAAAAATTTTTCCGGTATCTAGAAGTATGATTTGGACCGCGAAAAAATTAGACCAGAGGTCGAGGTACATAATTTTGTACCTGAACCAGCGGTCGCGGTAATTATTTTGTACCTGGACCAGAGGTCGCGGTCCATTCTTGCATGAAAACCGACCGCTACTTCCTGTTTCCGGCGAATGAAAACATCATAACCTTATTATTTAATGAGTTGGTATTGGAGGATATTTTTTAAATGTTTATTAAACTAGGGCTTTAACCCTTGCAATACTAGATGGTTTTTACAAAAAATAACATTGGATATAATAAAATATAACGGGCAAAAATAATGTTTATAATGGTTTTTATTTAATAACGAAATAATCGGTGAATAATTTATACATGTACAGAAACTATGGAACACCTATTTGTAGGGATGTGTACTATAAGGATGACAAACAACATCACATAAACCGGACACCATACACAGTAAAGTTTCGGCTGTCCTGGTGGTATATGGAGACTGACAGATGCAGAAGTGGTACCTAACTATGTATATGACTTACCTTTAATAAAGCTGAATCAAACTAATAAAGATACTGTTATCTAGAAAATATAAACACAGTTTCAAGTTTTTAAATAGACTTACACCGTAGTTGACAATCATGTATTTGAAGTGGACAGCAACCTTATACGCAAAAAATAAAGTAGTAAGTTAAGCCATAACAACCAGCGGGATATAACAATATGTCTAGTACCTTTTTAGTTCATTATAAGGATGGGATGTTCCCATGTACTTACTATATTTTTTAAAAGAAAAATTTTGTTTGGGGGAAAGAAGGAAAAAAAAAAACTTGTTTATATATAAAAAAAAAATTAAAACCCAATGAGGATTAAGATTTAGTTTAATCTTTCTCACTACGAGGGCACTTGTTTATAACTAATGCTGTATTGGCCTTTCCTAGATCAGTTTAAGAAAGAAATAAAATGTACTGCATTCAACAGTTCGTTTATTCAGACCACTCGAAACCTAGTTCAAAAACTTGATACTTGCCTTGTTACAGCATCGACTTATGCAGATACTCTATGTATGATGAAAGGTATGGAGTAAACTACTTTTTTTAATATACTAACATAATTTTTCACCTCTCATTATTGTTTTGTTTGTCTTGCACTTCTAAATAATTGATTGGATCATGTAAGAGGCGGATCGGATCCGCGTAATTCTCTGGTATAAACGCTCGACTATCATAGAAACACGAGAGGCTTTTGGATTTTTTGAAACGTCCCACATATATGACATCTATGCCATGACGACAACAAATGACGAAGCGAAAAATAACAAGCCGTACCCATTCATTCCTCACTTACTCAACTGTAGTTTTTTTTCCTTGATACTCCTGGATATTTTATGATTGCTGGGTATCCTTTAAAACAAATTTCTTCATGATTTTTTATCAATTGTCGCTATCAAACTCTTCTGAATGATAAGTGTTGATGAGATCTCCGACTCATCTGATAGGGATACGATAAGAAAAAATTTCGCCAGTCTATCAAAGGTAGCAACTTGTGCTTTCGAAAAGATTTTCCCGTAAAAACCAAGTCTACAATTTCAAAATATGTCCACATATGTTGAGGAAAAAAGTTCAAAGGAAAAGGCAAAGCTGTAGACACTGAAATTGCTTCCACTTCTAGTTTTCAAAACATTAATGAAAATTTAAATGATGCTGAAGCAGATATGGATATAGATAGTTCATCAATATATATCACCACAAAATATGACGCTGGTGAAGCAAGCAAACAAGCAGATAATACAGATAATCCTGTTTCGTGGACTGTCCAGTCAAGGGATACTTCTTCTCCTTCTGTACCTAAGGCTTCTTACTCATCTACAACTTCTGTTGATCCTGAAATTGTTCTAAAATCTGTTAAAAAGAGTAATGAACCACATGAATCTTCTAATGCTACACCCAACCGTATAATGGCCGTTAAAACCACTGTAAGAAGTATTTGGAAACAAGAATACATACAGCCATTATATGATTTAGTCAATACAACAAACATTTTAGTAACGCACACATTTGCTTTTATTAAATACATACTTATTCAAGAACTGCAATCGGATGACGACTTTGATTTCAAAGAATTTATCAAGAAAGATTTTTTTGTTGAAGTGTTTCTAAGCCTTATTCAGACTAAAGTCGTAAACTCCTCAAGACTTAAGGATATAACCAAAAAATATAGACAGATAATTCTCAAATACAAGAAGGAATATTGTACAAATGCTCGATATACACCTATCCCACTTGCAAACGCTCAACAAATTGCTTTATATGAGTGTACTAAAATCTAGACAGCGTATATAAATAACCTGAAGGCGCATTTTGGAAATAGATTACGCAGTTTTGTGAACAAGTTGTTTAAGAAGGATGAAAAAGCAAGCAATCTTCGTGAGAAACTGAAAGCAAATGGTTATACTGAGCAAGCCATCAAAACAGCTATCCGGAAAGAGGTTTATCAGCCATGCAACCAGGTGAAGCAAGCCATTGCAAAAAAAGAGATTCCAGAGAGAGGTCTTTTAGATGCTCAATCTTTAGAAGAATTGGCTATGTTTTACGCAAGTTACACAAAGAACTACTCGTTCCAAAGAAATTCCGTTTATTATGACGTAAAGGCAAGACCAGAGAACCATTTCAAGGCTTTTTTTAAATTAGCTGTAATGTTTGAAGCGAAAAAAATGAAAATGTTTACCTGTTTTCCTTTACGCACTACTTTTATTCCTTGTTATATGACATTGGATAGCAAAATAATCCATCATCATATTCTCAAAAAAAAGTCGCAACTAAAAGCAGAGAACAAGTTTGACACATGGGGTGATGTAGTTAACCTTCAGAACAAGGTTTTCAAGAACCAAGGATTTGATAAATCTATACGATTTCAAGGGACCATCGAAACAGATGGAGTTGGTATATCAGTCATAAAACAAAATATGGATACCAACAGAAAGACATCCAAAGCAAAGAATACAACAAAGGTTACTGTTGATCAAACAGAGTATATAGAGAAGGTTAGCCAATCAGACTTGAGAAGGACTGAAGGAAACTGTGTTCTTATAGATCCTGGAAGACGTGATCTTATGTATTGCCTCAAGGAAACTAGTAACACAGAAGATAAGCAAACTTTGATATATACAAAAATGAATAGAACAAAAATGCAAAGACATCTCAGACTTTGAGAGAAAAAACAAAACCTGTAATTATCAAGGCTGCTGAGGTGGTTTTGTCAAAAATCGAATCCTTTTCAGTAAAGATAAAAAACTATTGGAATTATTTCAAATAAAGAGTATCTGTCGATATTCTATTAAGCAGAGTATTATGGAAACGAAACTTACAATACAACACAAGTATATTTTCCTAATTCTTGCTTTGAGTTCAATGTGACTAACAAAGGCTAATTGTATTTTAGGAATTTGTATGTGACAAGACTTCGAGGCTACTACCCTCAACCCAAGTTCCTCCTGATGCTTTCACTTACTTCATATGAATGCTACTCATTTGGATATTATGATGCAACAAAATCATGTGAAAAGACGTTTAAATAATAAGAAAAGTAGAAATACTTAAATTTATGTCAGAAACAGGTCAAGTGGATCTATTGAGGAATCGTGCAAGTTAACTTTTAGAAAAGCTACAGATTTGGCCATTCCGTAAACTAAAGTTTTCTAGCAAACTGTACTTTGACAAAAATGATGCTCAATTAGTTAGAAAACTGAAAAACAAGTTTGGATCCAATACAACGCTGATACTTGGAAATTGGTCAGCACCAAACGTCAAGTTTCAAGAGCCAACTAGGAATAAAGGGTTAATTGATATGTTAAAGAAGAACGTATTTAAACTATATTTAATTGACGAATACAAGACGTCTTCTTTTTGTCCTACATGCGAAAGTCCTTTGGAAAAGTTCAAAACCATAGTGAATCCAAGACCATATCAAAGACGAAAAATGCCGACCATTACATGTCATGGATTACTTCGGTATGTGATATTAATTTAAAAATCTGCATTGACAAGAAATTATCTAATCATTTATAAGGTGTAAGAACATTGCTTGCTACAGAAAAATGGAGAATACATCTGGTATTGTTGCAAGAAGAATGTGGAATCGTGATTTGGCTGCGGCTTTAAACTTTAAAAAAATACTGAACCATTTGAGGGAAACTGGAAAACGACCCGCTTTGTTTAGTCGAGAAAAAGCAGAAAGAAAATAATTTTCCACTAAAGTTATCGCTTTAGTTATTTAATGCAGGTATTACCCGTTTTAAAATTTCTGAACACTAAATTTTGATTCGTCTGAAAAAAAAAGCTCAGAAGTCTGAATTTTTTTTTATTGATCTGAATCAATTTTTGTATTTATCTGAATTTTAACTTATGTTTGTCTGAATTTATAGTGTCAAAACTGTATATGGTTGTGAGAATAAAAGGTCGTTGGTTCAATAAAAAAAAAACGCTGTTGACTTCTTGATTTGGCTTTCACAATATATCCAATGATGCAAAAATTGTGTTCTCATTTTTAAACATACTCGAAAGGGATATGGCACTTAATTACTTTCTGCATTTCAAGTCTTGCGGTTTGGTTTTTTATTATAACACTTCCCAGCTAAACGCTCAGCTCATGATGTACCATTTAACTAAAGTAAATGCTTATTGACCCGGGAAAATCTGGATCGTAGCGTGTTGCCTTGTTGCGGATGTCAGACACATCAGAATCGAGAATACACTTCTTTCTAAAATCCGTGATGAACCTGATGTCGCTAGATATCAAGGTAGTCAGATATACGAATCCGAGATTCATCATCAGGTAATATTCTTTTGCTTATGGTAGATTGGCCAATTTTTTGTCTTGAGAATGTTTAAAATGAAGGACCCCAATACAGAAGAATCCACTGCTCAATGGTATAGACATCCTGCATATCACTATACCTTATTTTTATTGTGTCCTTTGTTATTATTATATCAATACCTCTTTGACAACTGCGATTCCAGTCTGTATAGAGAAGGGAGAAAGGTGAGTAATAATATAATTAAGTGCTTGTTTACGTGTTTATAAATTTTTTAAAAAACAGTGATTTAATGCAAAGACAACGCTGTCGATGAGTTTACTGTGGAATTGGGGTCATAGAAACGTGTTGCTTCTAGAGAATTCACTGGGATAAATACAAGCATTTTGCTAGCTACCGTTATTAAGAACTGAAAGGAAAAGATATTAATAAGGCGTCTTTGTTCATGTCAATTTTTTTTCTTATACCACCCAGAGGGCTTTTAAGTCATTCTGTTGATGACCTGAAAAAGATGCTAAGTATAATACAAAGTAGAATTCATTATTCATTATCCTTTAGTTTTAACAACCATGCAATTATCTAAATTCACTTATTTTGAAAAACAGTAAACATACTACGGTGTCCTTCAAGGTACAAATACCGAAGGAAATTTGAAGATGGAAAGATAGTATGGAAAATGAATCGGAAGAGGTTGACAGGTATAATTGAAAAAAACCTATTATAATAGTAAAAGACAACTTGAAAAGGTAAACTTTGATAAAGCTCAATATTGAATGTCACACCAGGGCCAGCCGTAGTATGTATCCCATTTAATCGTCTGAGTTCAACTCCATTTCATTTATACCGCTTTTTAAAGCGTCCTTGTTGTATCAAGGATGAGACAGCAACATCGTTGCCATTGGATTCTTAAGATAGGTGTTTTTTTTACAGATGTATAATAATGACAACCATGCTAATTGAGGTTTATGACATGTTTGCCCCTGCAGAGAGTAAAGGATTCATCAAGATGAGATGTTATTACTGCCGCCATATCCAGTTTAAACGCATTCATACTCATAGTGAAAAGCTCAGTTTAGGTTGTATATCCAATATTGTCATCTCCCGCAGCGCATATCATCATCCCACTTTTAAAAAGGTGCGTGGGTAGTATTGTCTTCTCAAGTGGCAATCGACTTTAAGTTTACATGATTGTTAATCGATTATTCCCGATTTCATGTCATCCAGTGGTCCGTATAATCCTCTTGAATACATTTTGGATGAGCATATGTCCTGTTTTTTTCCAACTCAATCCTCATCATATTGATCTTGAACAGATTCTAATTATGCGTTTGAATCCACACCCTTCATCCCAATTATCGTCACTACATCTTTTAAATCATACATGTCTTCAAATGTCCAAAGTTGTGAAACCTTTTGTGTGTTTGAATTTCAGCGTCTATCTGTGGATCTCTCTTTTTGCTGGCAATTTCCTTATCTGAAGAATTGGTCATATTTTGTTCGTACAATCCAAGCCTTCTTAGGTAATGAAAGGTGTATAGCGTTGTCCGTGTCTAAACAGTTATTTGACTTTTATCGTTGATTAAGAGAGTTGTATACAGATGGGTAAAAGCAGTAAAGCTTCTCCTTAACATGACTTAATTTTGATCCCAAGATAACATATTCCTCCTTGATATCTCGTTGTATTGAGAGGTTACGCTTCTTACGTTGTAAATAAAGTCAGAGAGAGTTTGTTTCCCGATCGTCCAAATGCAGTCTAATCATCCGATGAGTTCCACTTAACAACTTCCCAAATTTTTAAAAAGCTGTGTTCTTTTGCTATACGATAGTAATTCACGTTGATTTGTACGATTCCTTAGTTTTAGTGGCACGTATAGAACAAATAAAGAGTTGATGATACAAAAGTATTTGAATAGAGTTAGTCCTTTAAGAAAAAAGCTAAGAAAAGACGACTAGGAGTTTTATGATTTGACTGAACAAAAAAATAAAAAAAATAAAAAATGCACGAAATTCACTTTTAATGTGCGGGGGGGGGAGCACGCAGGCACACAATCCGTGACTTCTTTTTTCAAAAATACACTCTCACGTTACTGTCCAGGTTTTTTTTTTCTCCTTGGTTCTCATACTATTATTTTTTCACTCATTTGACTGTGCATTACCCTAACATAACCCTAACCCTAACTCGGGAAGCTGTTGATGATCTCAATGTCTTCCTTCCCGTTCTTATTGAGAGCAGGTTTTGTTTTGTTCTTACAATTCTTGTTGCTGTTCGACAATTCCTTATCAGGCTAACGTTCGTGCAAGCTCATTGATTGTTTCTGTTCGACAATGCCTTATCAGGCTAACGTTCGTGCAAGCTCACCCATTGTTGCTGGGCGATAAGTCCATATCAGGCTAACTATCGTGGTAAGCGCAATGATTACGGGATCTTCTTCCCGTTCTTAATGAGGGACAGACCAATTCTTGTTTTTGCTCGGCAATTCCTTATCAGGCCAACGTTCGAGCATGCGGGGCCCCCATCCCGTTCTTAGTGAGGGACAAGGTTTTGTTTTGTTCTGACAATTCTTGTTACTGTTCGACAATTCCTTATCAGGCCAACGTTCGTGCAAACTCACTAGTTGCGGGGTCTATTACTGGCTACTTCATACCCCTTCGACAATTCCTTATCAGGCCAACGTTCGTTGGGAGTCACTGTTTAGTTGGATCCAGCCGTTCTTTGTCACTTTCTTGCTGCAGGTCCTCAGATCAGGGATGTAAAAGTCTCAGGACAAGAGATGAAAGTGGCGGTGATTGCATTCATTATAGTCCAATTGGGCTGAGTGTTGGGATGTAGACATTGAACCCGCCTTATCCTGTTAATAATACGTGTATGTTGTATATGCTGGTTCTTTGTTTGATCACGTTTGATTTGGGCATAGGGTATAAAATCGCTAGAGTGCTTTGGCGCGCGCCTTTTTCTGTGAGGTAAAACATGGTTCACAACATGCTATCCCCTGGGTAGTTCAACTCTATGTATAGGAGGGGTAGGGTCCTTTACGCCGCCAAATCAGGTCTTCGCCCTGTAAAGGATGGATCTAAAAGATTTTTCTTTTAGTGAACTAAGAATTTGGCATCCTTGTCGTGACATAGGTCACTCAAAGTTTGTTGATATTTAAGACAAGCTTTTACCTCAATCATAATAAAATTATCTTTGACCCTCTAAATAATACTTTTATATATTTGGCTGTTACATAACAAAAGTCCCACGACATCCTCATGTATATTGAGGCAAATTATTGGTGTAATTGGGTATGATAACGGGCACTATAATCGTATGTATCGAGCTCTTGAATTATAGTAAGTAAACGTAGAATAGTTCAGTTTTTACGATACCAATGTATGATATCCGCAAATTCAGTCAACGGGCAGCTACATCATCGTTTTGGTTTCGACAAGAGAAAAAAGTAAAGGTGTTGCATTTTATTGTGCTCGTATATAAAAGACGTTCCCCATTATTTTACTGTTCGTTTCCCCTCTTCTTTTATTATTTTAACATGTCTGTAGATAATCTGAATTATATTTCTATTTGGTATGATAAAACTGTGCGCGTATATTAATTCGACAACATCAGAATTCTATTTCTGTCCAGGATAGTATTATGACCTTAATTAAGGCATTGTGTTCTAAAGAAGCAACGACTTTGGTCAAGTCTTATCTTTTATTGAACCTTGGGTAAGTTTTTGTTAGATTAATGGGTGATTGAAGGCATGGCGGGTAAGTATTTGTTTTTGCAATTAGGTTCGATTGGGTTTAATTATCATTGACGTATTATCTTTGTAGCACCACGTTTTCAACCCGACAACTGTATTATGTGTATAACCTACCTAAAATTTTTCAAAAATTGGGTGCACCACGACCAACTGCCTTCTAAAGGTCCCCTTAAAGGTAAGTGATTTCATAATCATCAAGGCTCCTTCAAATATGATAATGCAATCTTCAAGTTTTTTTTTTTTTTTTAACGCTATTATGTATCATCGAAAATGTATAAGCTTTGTGCATTCATGCACATACCCAATTGATTTACCCTTCTGGGAACCATGTGTTTTTACCGAAGCGCAAGCGTAGGTGCAAAATATATATGGTCAGGAGGGACTGTCTAAGAGCATCCGCAGCGGTTCACTAAAATTTTCACTGAATAAATGGGTCATTTTCCGGTCGGACTAAAAATGTAGTGCCTTTTTTAGTGAGTCCGCAGCGGTCAAAAAATAATTACATTAATATGGAATCATTAAGATTAGGAAAAATGTTAGCGGAGGATGACTCAACAACCAGTATTGATGTTGGAAATTACTTCTATCAACTTAGGCACCTCAGATCAAAATTTCATTGTTTATCCACATATACTTTATGTCGTTCATCCAGTACATTTGCATATGATATTTCCTACAGACCTTACACGATTTGGACGCTATGCGACTATGATTCTTCTCAAAAAACAGACTCACAATCTCAATTGCTATCTCAACTGTTTCAATCAATCGCCACTTCAGTTATCAACAATGGCATATTGGCCCAGATCAAACTAGATGTTCTAAATGATCTATGTAGCAAATTGAAAGAGGGACCAATAAAATATACCACCCGTGAATTTATTGATCAACAAGAAGATTCTTTTGCAGTCATCAACAATATGAAACTGAACCAATTACTCACAATTTTAGCTGATTCGATGACTACATCTATTAAAAATGCCAACGCAGTGGTGATCAAGTATTTTTACAACACTTCAGCGTAAATAATACCCTACATAAGAAACCATCACTATACCGCTACTATTTTATTGAGTTGTTTCTTTAAAGTATTTCATCTTATATCTTTGATTTGCATTGATACGAACAAAAATTGAATTGTAAAAACAAATTGTAAATATTATATTATCAGTTTAAGGAAATAAAAACCCTGTTAATAAATCTAAATATACTTCACCAAATGTGGTAGCTTCATGACCTTAATAAACTATTCTTAAAATGCATTTGTTGTCCAGTGGATAATGGAATGAAGCTTGAGCTTGATTAAGCCAAATCTGATGGCTTTGTGGTATTTTGACCTGGAAATGTCCACACACCAGTTGGTTGATCTGCAAGTATATCTTCAATGACATTTGGAGAGGCGAGCATGTAATACTTTTTCCCATTTTCTAGCGATACTGCTATTGATTTCCAATTTCCAATCTTGCTTAACATTATTATTTTTTCTTCATCAGTTTGTGGAAGATCTAAGACATTTGACGCAAGTAAATACATGACACCAAGCGTGTTATTGGGACACTTCCAATTAAACAAACAATTTTGCTTGGTACTTTTTGATTTGTCTGGGAACTTTATAAAGTATGTGTTTAATTTCATCAGACACCTGAAGGAACCCAAGTGTTTTATTATTTATGTAATTTAAAAAATCTCCACAAACCACTCCTTTTCTCCGGGATCATTATAACGAATATTTCTTGATCCTAAGGAGGCGATGGCATCAAAATCTTCTTGATTTAGCACAAAATCTTGGAAATTTTCGGAGATACGGCTGGGTGTGACACTTTTGGGGATGACAACAATACCTCTTTGGGCAGCAAAAGAAATACAGACTTGAGCAGGTGACTTTTGTAGTTTTTTGGCAATTGATACAATAATGGGATCATCTACGACTCGGTCTTCGCCATAAACATTGTTTCCAAGAGGAGAATAAGCAGTAACGGCAATCTTGTTGGCATGACAGAATTCTACTAACTCCGTTTGGAGGAGTGCAGGATGAAGCTCAACTTGTAACATACTTGGTTGAATTTTACAATGCTTCAATACATTACTGATTTTTTCAATATTATAATTAGAAAGACCTAATTTTATATTTAGTCACAGTCCACTTTATTTTTTCTTCTTTTTTTACTTACCAATAGCCTTGACATAACCTTCTTCGACGAGCTCTTCCATAGCCTTCCATGTCTCTAAAGGATCAACAGATTCAACTTGAAGCTTACCGTCCCTAAAATACAGGTTAGTCAAACATACCTTTCTGATCAATTTTCACTCTTACTTTTTAGGAATGAGATAATCAACTGTAGGAACAGTAGGTGTTTCTTCGGGTGTTCCTGGGTTCTACGAAAAAAAAAGTTAAAAAATAAGATCTTATCATGGCATGCATATGGTAACATACAATAAAAGACACAGGCCAGTGAACCAAGTAAAGATCGAGATAATCAACACCTAATGCCTTGAGAGAAGCCTTAACAGCTGACTTTACGTATTCTTTACGATGATGAGTATTCCAGAGCTACTTACATTAATACACAATTAGCTAGTTTGTAAAATAATGGTAAAAGATCGGTACCTTTGATGTAATAAAGATATCTTCACGGGGAACACCAGATTCTCTGATACCTTGACCAACCTCATCTTCATTACGATAGACATAAGCACAATCCAAATGACGATATCCGTTTTCGAGTGCATACTTAACAGCCTTTCTAACTTCATCGGGCTTGGACAACCATGTTCCGAGGCCAACAATATCCACCTCCTTGCCAGTGTTTAAAGCTGTTGAAAGTTAGTTGATGGTCGAGGGGTTGAAAGGAAATCTGTCTTACTAATTTTTCTATTGAGAGCCATTGTTTACTAATGTAATGGATAAACTTAATATCGCGTGTAAAGAAAACAAAAACAAAAAATGCGGAAAATCGTGTACCATTTTATATTCTATGATCGCATTAAAAAATTATTCCTTTTGTCCGAAATTGCAACGCTATTTAGCGATTGGTTGAAACTTTACTACCGGTCTAAAAAAAAAAGTTTTAACCTTAAAGCGCGTACCTGTGTCTGGAGGTGGGAACAATTTTTTTTTTTTTTTTGTGATTACCTTGATAAATAGACTTGTCTATTTATTCTGGTATGACCTTTCACTGTCTATTTCTAAAATTGTCCCACAGAAATATTTTTGCTAATAGCGATCCTTGGGAAGAAATGGGGTCCAGTTATTCATTGTCCTTGATACTAACTGCCGAAGTAGTAAATTATGAATTTCCTATTATTATCTGCCACCTCTCATATCCGTATATCTTATGTTTGGAGATGGGATAGGCTTAGCTTTGTCAAGTACGTTTTTTTTATTTTATCTTATTTGTGTTCTTTGGGAGAGATATGTTACTGTAATTTGTGGTAAGATTTATTTGTGGAACGAACTCAAAATATTTATGACGTTAATGTATGTCAGGAACTAGTTATGTTTTTCTCCCTTCTGTCATTATACCACACAACGGGAGATCCTAAGAATTTTGAAGTCGCCCAATCCTATGGAACTCATTCAATATTCCATTCAAAAAGCATTCGAAATAGCAAGAAGATGTATGGAAAGAGGCTTGTTTTATTAATAATATATTGTGTATCCTCTATCCTTTAATATACAGAAGCTTCGGTGTATCATCCCTTTAATGCCTATAAAATATTTTTAATAATGCAGGACAGGAAAAATATGCGATAAAAAGTCGTACCTGTAAACGCTTTTGCATCATATCTAATTCAGGGCCTTCCTCCTCATCCTCCTCTTCTTCTTCTTCGACCGCTGGTCTTGACTCGAGAGCAGGGCCAACATTTCCTGCCTCCCCAAGCATGCCATCGGTTATTTGGAATAATACATTATTGACCTCTTCATCTGCTGCTTCCTCAATATCATCATCATCCATCATATCCATCGTATCGCCAATCATTTCTTCCATGATACCTGCCTGAACAGATATTAAGTTTAAAAATATGTCGTTTTTTTCTTTTTTTTTTTTTGCTTATCACATACCTTGGTCATTTCCATAGACATTTGCTGCATTACTTGTGACATTTCCGGTAAACGAGCAAGTTGATTCACGAGCTTCATGACTTCACCACTTTTTTGGAGTGATCCTGCGACCTTTATAGTAGCTAAAGAAACCGTAAGAATTCAGGTACGCTATACGATTTTTTTTCATTTTGCAGCTGTACCTAATTGATGCTCTAACTGCATAATGATGGAGTTCATTTGAGCTTTGCTGGTATATAATCTATTCTTGTGTCTTTGAGAACGTATCAGCTCCTTTGCCAACATTCTGCAATTCTTTACATCTCCCTTCTTAGCAACTTGTTTGATTGAACGTTTGACTTTAGCTTCTTCATTGTCAATCGCTTGAATCTGACGCTGAATTCCTCTTTGTTGTGATCGAATTTCTTGTCTCCATTTTTTCACCTACAAGTTGATGTAAGGTTTGGTAACCTTTATAACTAAATCTACTTACAAGCTCATCTGGAGTCTTTTTACCAAAAAATCTTTGAATTGCAGCAGACATATGTTAAAGTTAAATATTAAACACTTTTTATAGGGGAATTTGCTTAGGAAGAAAAGCTGTTGCGCGGATATCTTGTCTTTGGATTGATGTAGAGCGAAAATGCGCGGTGCTTAAATGATAATTTCGTCATCGGCAAAGAAGGATTAAAAAAAAAGAAAATGCCCGTCTTCCCTTTTCGTTTCTCTTATTTCACAATCATTTCATTCAATGACCAATCAGTAAACCGTACTATGTTTGGTAAGGTCATGTGGTCTATAAAAAAACAGTAATACGCTCGCCTTCTAGCTATTAATTGCGCTTTTGTCTGGAATGAAGACGATTCAACACGGAAGCAATAGAGTTTTTGACTCAAAGCACCACGAACTTGCTATTGCGTGCGCAACCACGACACGGGCTCTAATGGTGTATTTTTTACAATAAGTGCTCTCACTGCTTGGAAAGTATTCATTCTGAAGAGTCAAATTAATTATTTATGCTTTCAAGGGAATGTGGTTTAGAAAATAGTTGCTTCTTTCTAGCTTTGGCTCTCTATATTCACAAAGCTTTCATGCTTGCATAGTCTTGTTGTTTAGAAAATAGCTGGTTCTTTTCCGATTCTTGGTCTCATATTACATGTCACTGGAAATGAAATATGTAGGTTCGATAGCGATGAAATAATTTGGGTTTGTTAATTTAATTAGAATCGATAAGAACTTTGTCGATTTTATAAAGTCTAAATTGCATAGACACGGAATCGGAACATGACTTTAAAGATATGCTGGGTTTTTAAACTAATTTGATTTGGAAAAGAGGTCTAAAATAGAACAAAAAACTACACAATGAATATGAATAACCAAGTAATGAAAATGTGTTATGAACTTAATTTCTCGATAATCATTAGGATTGCAGGATATTCTTGTACAAGCTATTATTATTGGTCTGCAGCTTTTAATTGTATCCCAATTTTAGCTTTTAAATAATGCGATGTATGCGTAAAAATAACATAGGCATCAGTTTAAACATGTGGATATTGAAGGGGATATGGATGAAGTGATATAGAAAGATAATTGTTATATAAAGCAACATCTCGCTGATAAAAGATGATTATGTATCCATATATGTGGCTAAAATAGTTTATTTCCTATAAATAACATGCCAGGATGCTAACTTTTATAATATGACAGGACATATTACCTTGGAAGTTTTGGGAACTCATAGTAAATAGAAACGGAAGTTTATTAAAATAATGGTAGTGAGAGACCTATTATATAAAATATTAACATATTATTTAAATGTCGTGTGTATTTAAAGTCGATTTACTGTATAATTTACACTCTCAATTCCTTCTATTGACACCCATCGAGAATAAGTAGTTATGATAAGCAGTTTCTTCACATCAAGACAATTTGCTACAAAGCCAAATAATTAATTTTAACCGGTCTTAATACAGCCACCAGTACGCTTCACAACTTTGTCGATACCAAGTGAAACATTTCTATGAAGAAGGCACAGTTTTATTTAATAGAACACGCATACCTTAAAAACATTAATGCTCGATATAAATGGGTTTCTAGTTTGTGTTATGATGTCAAAGGTTCTCAAGCTGAGATGATCGACCTTTGCTTCACTCCGAAGGCTTACACTTGACTGTTTTGGTGTCATTTACTTCACAGTCCTATTAATAGTATCCATAATTTCCAATTCTAAATGTATCCTATTGTACTTCGTATGGGATTTATCCTTTGGTCACTTTCTTTATTGCAGTAACTCGGTATAATTATAGCCAATCACGTTACAGACATCACCTGATTGTCACGTGACTAGTGTTTTTAGTTTATGGAATTATATTTTATAAACATTTCATAAATATATCATTCCTTGATGGTCTAGTGGCTAGGATTCGTCGCTCTCACCGACGCGGCCGGGGTTCAATTCCCCGTCAGGGAATTTCTTTTTGTAGTTTTCTTTTACCGTAGTGTATGTAGCTGTGCTTTTTTTTGATTGCAGAAAACTACTTTTTCCGAGTTGAATTAAGAAAACAGTATCCTTCCTTGAAGAAACAGAATATGACATAAAGGAACCAACAGCTTAGTAATTAATTTAAGTGAAAGATAAAACTGAAACCACGACAAACGAAGCGTGTATTTTATCATCGCACCACTTATGATAGTTATCGAATTTTTTTTACGATTTTAGGTAGATACTGCATTACATCTTAATTAAACAAACCACTACTGAGTCACAAACAATAATAAAGCTGAACTTATTGGTTTGTAATGGGCTATCCCGAATAAAAATGACGTCCGAAATATAATATAATGTTGACTTGGAAGAGAGGGGCTGCAGGCTCCAAAAGAGGACTATCGTACAAACTATAAGTACTTTGATTGATTAACATTGATGTATAAGAAAAGGTGTTGTAAGTCCCCAACGACAAAAAAAAAAAAAAAGATCCACTCTATCCTTCATGCTTAATATTAAAAATATACGAAGTGTCTGGAAGTCGGGTAGTACAGTAGCGCCGTTCGGCTCACATCGTTCCGTATCTTGCAAGTCAGGATTTATATGTATCGGAATGCTTTTCTGAATATCGTATATTACAGGCTGGACAATAAATAAAATTGCCAACTTGACAACCGTTTATAAAGAATCAATTCAGGGACTCCCCAGAAGTTCCCGGTTTTGACGAGTATGTTTTGATACGTAAGTATAGCAAGTTATTGCCGCCACTGAAGCAAACAAGCTTTTTGTCTTATACTGTGTTTGATAAGGTTGGCGCTGTTTTGTTAAAGACTTGTGACCTTATAGCAAGAATGAGAGTATGTGCATTCAAAGTAATACTATCAATAGCGTACTCCCTTCTGTTGATCAACAATATGAGAGCCAATAATAGTTTTACTGTTGCTCTGTCTGTGAGCAATTCATTCTTTATCTATCTCGTCTAGAGAATTCTGATCTGCTGTTTGCAGAAATGCTTTTTAAAAATTTATAAATTCTGAACCCGAAAATTAACCAATAATTACTTTACCTTGTAGTGATTTCCTTTATTAGCCTAGATTTCAAATACACTTTCCCTCAAGGTACATTGACTTATCGCCTTGTATGTTCAAGCTTCTACCATGTAAATTCTTAACAAAGACGTAAATTTTACACCGAGAAAAGAACTACAATGATACCAAAACAAATTTTGAGTAGATTAATTCTTGATATTAAGAATTCAATTCTGTGGGGTGGGGGGGGGGAAGAAGTCAATTTTGAAAATGTATCAAGCTAGGCTTATTATCGAATGCGATGTATTGCATGAATTATTATGTTATACTATTCCTCTTTCAGCGTAAACAAACGATAGCCCTTATTTTAATTGAATCGTAGAGACTTACCTCATTCTAAATATGGAAACCCTTTGGCTTCTTTATGTATTTACACTCCGATATACAATTTTACAAAGGAGGTGTTTTACAATATGGATTATTTCTTTTTCTTTTACTTTTGCCACACAAAAAAAAAATAGAGTGGATCTATACATAGATCATGGATAAAATTGGAAAGTTTGTAGAATTAGTTTCTTTTAAATTTAAACCTGGCTCAGAAACCGACTTCGAGGATGGCATAGGTGGATCATGGTAAAGCAAAAAAAAATCTGTAGAAATCACACATTTGTTGATTTACGATCCAAATAGGTATGTATCACCTACATCGCACGGTGTAGAATTCTTGACTGTGGCTCCGTTCTATCTAATAATGGCAGCATATTTTGGTTACAAGGCCATCCTAAAAAAGTACCTGAATACAAAAAAGTTGTGTTTAAAAGGTATCTAATGAATCTTTCTTTAGTAGGATCAACTACAATTTACTGGTAGAAAATAAAGCGAGACCTTTACGATCATGGTTTGAGAACATATGTCTAGTCACAATGGTCGCGTCATATGTTGTAACTGTAATTCATAAGGCACACACTGGAACTGAGTTCTTTTTGTTGCAGGTAAGGAAAGAGAGAATAAAGGATAACAAATGTATTGATGGGTTAAATATTCTACGGGGGTAGCCTTGCCATGTAAGCGCTGTGATCTTGATTGTGATCATGGCATGGCCTAATGGCATGTCTCAATTTACACCCCAATTGTTGTTCAACATTTATTTACACACTTTATGGGGTTCAATATTAGCTTTGGTGTTCCCCGACTTGAGAGATCACGATATGCTGGGTGAAGTTTTTAACTTCTTTTTAGGTAAAATAGGAGGATCAATAGGGGGGATTTGTAAATTCTAATTGTATTGTAGAACATGGTCTTATTTTATTACTTCCATTCTACATGTTAACTACAAAGCGCTACGTAGTGTTACCTCTTAATGTGGATATGGCACTGTTCAGCTTTTTCTTATATGCATCTTACCATTCACCTCTCCTTCATGCTGTGTCACTATGGTCCGGATATAATATCAACTACACCCTTGTTCCCCCTACACGTAAAGTAAATAAGTTTATCATGATGTATAGAATTGTAACACTTGGTTTTTTTTTATAGTTGGCTTCTTAATAGAAGCAGGAAATTGGTATAGGTTGATCATGTACAGTGCTGCTTTCCTTTTAATGTTTGTGACACGTTATGTTTTGGTTGAACCTTTTATTAAGGTCTTTGTTGGAATTACTCCTCAACAAAAGCTCGAAGATAAAAAGAAAAGCTTATAAACGAAAAAAAAATTGGTTATCGTATTTAGACATGCATACGAATTTTCCACATTAAAATAAGCAGTAGAGGATATCTTTCATGATTTTAAGAATAAAAATAAACTGCCCCTCACACATAGAAGCTCCTGCTCTAAAAAAAAATAAAAAGGGGTTAAATGATTAAATTCTAGCCTAAATTCTTTAGATATTTCTTTTTCTTTCTTCTTTCTTTGTTATCTTTTACTAATCAATATGGACAACAAATTTCAACTTTGGTCGCCGCCTTTGCTAGATTTATCACTGGACTCTTTTTCAAATGACCTGTTTCAAGAGTTTGACAAAACGAGAACAAGTAGCGGTAACCATGAAATCAATGAAGTTGCTACAATCAGTAGCGAAGTTCAAATTAAAATGAATAGCCCCACTATAAATAGCCAGATGGAGCCCACTCCAGAACAGTTAGAGTCTCTTGAGATTCACCAAAACAGCCTCTTATCGTCTTCTCCTATATCATCTTCAGTCACCTTACCACCCTCAGAACGCGAAACGTCTTTCCACGAAGAAGATTCTTCTTCAACAGCAAACCTGTTTCGTAAATCTTCTACGTTTTTAAAGAAAAAACTCAGTCAAAACGGAAGTACTAGAAGAGAGGAAAATGGTTCGATTACAACAACGAATGCAGAGGAAATTTCAAATATTATCTCGCGTCAGTATCCTCCCAAGCCCTTACATTACTCGCCTGTAGTAGAGACTCCTTCAAATAGTTTACAGGCCATGTCTATAAACAACAACGATACCGAAAGTATCATTGATACATCATTTGCTAATGTCAGCTTACCCCGGAATAGCAGAGAAGTTATAACAGTTCCTCCCCCAGTAAAGAGTAATTATAGTAGTAAGAGAATGTCTGACCCTATGTCCTCCGTAACTACATCAGCTACAGCAACTACGACGACAGCAACTGTTCCGGCACCACCAAAAAGACGGTCTTTTTTCTCTCTAAGATTTTGTTAAAGAATGCTATTTTTATTTACACACACATGCATAATATACATGCAAGTTTGCTCTCTTTCCTTATTTTTTTTTTTATTGGAGCAGGGCGAGGGGAGCTTTTTTTTTTTTTTTTCTAATTATATCTATCTTTTTTTTTCTCTTTGCATCTTTAATTCTTTTCTTATTATAGCATCCACGCCATACCCTTTTTACTCTCTCTTATTATATATCTTAATTTAATCACCATAATTTATTAAATAATAAAAACCATTTTGACCAACTTTTCAATAATTACGATTCGGAGCTGTTCTACAGTAATCTGATTAACGGGGAAAATAATTGCCTAAACAGTTATATGAATTGTAAGTACCGGGCTTGCATACATATCTTATATTTCAGGATTGTTTTATACCATAATCCGAAATAAAATGTATAATCGGTCTGTTTACTATAAACAACTTTTTTACTCAAAGCAATATGGTCAGTATTCTCATTTTCGATGAGGTCGATAAAGAGCAAAAGGAAAAAATAATGCTCAATATTTTGACATATTTTGAGAGGTTTGGTTAATTTGCTCTTGGCACTATGTCCTTGAGATAATAACAGGTTTACGATATTCCCTCCATCATGTAAAAGATATACTATTATCTCAAACCAAATTAAGCCATTTTTTTGCCACAATTTTGCCTAATTATTAAACCATTAATTCTTTGGTTGTAATTATAATAATATTGCACTTTCAAAATTGTAAGCAGCAGCAGTTTCTATATGCAGATAGTTGATTTGATTTGTTTTCAAAATTAACTACAGAAAATGACTCAGATATCAATTATTATTTTGGCGATAAGCATGTCAAACTTATTAAGTTTGAGGGGATCATTCTAAACATGGAATTTTAAAAACAATACTATGGCATATGACAAAAAAAAAAAATCTTGGAAACCCTGCCTATACTTTGATATCTATTTCATTTTTGTTCTTCGTGGAGTTGTAATACCAATAAGTGTGCATAACCAGTATAAACATAGGCAGAGATATGCAGGTTGCAATTGCTAAAACGAGATGATAAATAGTTGATACATCGATGTAAGCTTTTCAATAGTAAAGAAAATGAGAGCTTGTTTATAGTTCTGGCGAATGGTAAATTGTATTTTAACATCATTTTCAGGAGCCGGCTAACAAGCTACTTGCTTTTCCGCAAACCCATGATCTTGTTAAAGTTTAAACAGAGCACATATCCATGATAAAATAGAAACGTTCATTTTGTTTGTACATATCTTGTGCATGTAAGTCACATAGAGCTAAAGCAAAGGTCCTGTTTTACAAAGGTACCTAAAGAGAAATGAAAAAGTTTGGCAGACATATTCCGTGACTGCTTTTTTAGCAAAAAGTTAGAAAAATATATGAACCCATGGCGGGGGTCGAACCCGCAATCTTTAGTTTAGAAGACTAACGCGTTATCCAATTACGCTACACGGGCTTCTTATATTTTATTAATTAACAAACAATATATATGCTGTGTAATTGTTATACCTATCACGTGATTATCACGTGGAATCAATATGATTGGATCAAGCTTGTTGATAGGCGACCTAGTACATTTTACAAAGAAGGGTATTCATAACTCAGTGTTGCACGAGAAATAATTTCAAATTGGCATGTAGACGATAGGTGAAAGTAGGTTTTGGGAAATTCGAGGAAATGAAATATAGAAAATGATCACAACAGTCCTTTATTATTAGAAAGAAAAATCATAAATCATAAGTCCCATCGAACATTGAATATGCCATTAATAATTTGAAAGGTATTAACCAATTTACGATAAGAAATATAGTAAGTTAATTAAATTCTTGTGGGTCTTATTGCATAACAGACTTTATCGTATTTGATTAACAATTGTTGGAAAAAATGCACTTAAGAGGAAAGATATTGTCTATATATAAGGCGAGTCAATGGTAAGAATTATAATCGGACGCCAACTGTGCAAATAACGGATATTTCTATAGAAATAAAGACTACAATGTTAGTCTAAAAACATTCCTGTATAGTTACTAGAAAATATATTTTTATACAAGAATAATAAAACGAATATAAATACTTTTTTGCATAAGTAGTAAAATGTATCAATGTTGTGTACTTGAAGATAGCTGCATGATAGGCATGGTATTTGCCAGCTATACCGATAATTTTAACCTTAGAAAGTCTGTCTATAAGGTAACCTACGGTTGTAACAATAATATAAAAAGACCTTGGGAAGTATTCAAAATTTTATAGAACGAGCATCTATTAGAAAAGACGAATATAAATGATAACATAGTTGAGATGGCTTTATTACTTTTAGTTTATGCATTGTTTTTGTTTAATATTTTGACGGTGTCATTAGGGCAATCGCAGTTTTCACTGTAGAAGAGAAATCCCGTAAAAATACAGCTCTTTGTTTTGATAATACTTCCTAGCCACTTTATTTAAACAAGTGGAGTCCTTATGATTTCTTTTTGTGATATCCAATTGGGGGGTTCAGGGGAAATTTGGCCGATTTTTTTTTTTGATTCCCAAAATATCTATTTTGTGGCTTGTTGGAATTAGGGAATCCCTTTTTTTCTAGAAATTCAACTGAGTCAGTCCCGCATTTTTTTTTGCTTCTCTTTTTTATCTTTCCTTTTTTTAAAAGTTTTAATTAATTAGAATGGGTCAATTCAAGAAAGAAAAGCAAAGAGTTAGTCGTGATAAGGCTGGTGGTGATGATCGTGCCAAGAATCTTCGAGTCAAGGGTGAGAACTTCTACAGAGATGCAAAGAAGATCAAGTACATCAACATGTTGAAGGGTGGTAAAGCTACTCGTAATTCTCAGGGTAGAGTTATCCAAGCAGCTGAATTCCAAAGTACCGAAGTTAAGACTGCTCGTGTTGCTCCCAATCGTAAATGGTTTGGTAAGTTCAAATATTGGATCTTTTTTAGATCATGAAAAAAAAAAAAAATATTCAGATCTAAACATTTTTTTTTCTTAGGTAATACCAGAGTTATTGGACAAAAGGCACTTGAGGATTTCCGTGAGTCTCTCGGAGCTAAAGTCGATGATCCTTATCAAGTTTTGTTGAAGCAAAATAAGTTACCCATGTCTCTTTTGCAAGACGCAGAAAAGCATAGTCGTATGCATATTCTTGAAACCGATACTTTTGAAAATACCTTTGGTGGTAAGGCTCAAAGAAAGAAGCCCAAGTTGGCTATTGGATCCATGGAAGAGTTAATGACCAAGATTGATGATACTCATGGTAAGACGACTATATACGTCAATGTGAAAAAGAGACACTCTTAACATTTTTTTTTTATAGAAACCTATAAATCCGAAAAGGATTCCAGTCTTTTAGCCAACAAGGAGCACGATTATACCGATGCTGCCCGTGCTTGGTATCTTCAAGCCGGTCAATCCAAGCGTATTTGGAACGAATTATATAAGGTTATCGATTCATCCGATGTTATTATCCATGTTCTCGATGCTCGTGATCCCATCGGTACTCGTTGTGTGAACATTGAGAACTTTATCAGAAAAGAAAAGCCTCACAAGCAATTATTGTTTGTTCTTAACAAGTGTGATCTTGTCCCTACTTGGTCCACTGCTCGTTGGGTTTCTCATCTTTCAAAGACTGCACCTACTCTTGCTTTCCATGCTTCCATCAACAACTCTTTCGGTAAGGGTTCTCTTATTCAGCTTTTGCGTCAATTCTCTTCTCTTCACAGTGATAAGAAGCAAATTTCCGTTGGTTTTATTGGTTATCCCAACACTGGTAAATCTTCCATCATTAATACTCTTAAGGCCAAGAAGGTTTGTACCGTTGCTCCTGTTCCTGGAGAGACCAAGGTCTGGCAATATATTACCTTGATGAAGCGTATTTATCTTATTGATTGTCCTGGTGTTGTTCCTCCTAACGTTGACGATGGTGAGGTTGATATTATTTTGAAGGGTTCTGTCCGTGTCGAAAAGATGTCTGCTCCCGAAGATACTATCCCTACCATTTTATCCCGTGTTAGACATGAATACATCAAGAGAACTTACGGTCTTCAAGGCTGGACCGATTCTACCGATTTCCTTGAACAAATTGCCAGAAAGACCGGTAAGTTGCTCAAGAAGGGTGAACCCGATGTACACAACGTCTCTATCATGGTCCTCAATGATTGGCTCCGTGGTCGTATTCCTTATTACGTTCCTCCCCCAGAGGCTGTTGAGCCTTTGACCGAAGCACAATTAGAGGAAAAGAAGAAGAAGATTGGTGTTGAACAAATGTTTGCCAAGATTCAAGTTTCTGCTGATTTCTTGGAAGATGATTTAGCAAACAATGCTCAATTGGTTGCTGAAGAACGTGCCAGAGCCAAGGCAAGAAAGGCCGAAGAAGCCGCTGCCAAGCTTTATGCTACTGGTGCCAACAAGATTATTAAGAAGAAGGTTGCTCCTAAGCCTGTTGTCGCTCAACCCGAAGTCACTGATTGGGATGAAGTCTTCGAAAGTGTTGTCGGTGAAGATGGTCCTATCGTCAAGGCTCCTGTTATTGAGGGTGAAGAAGAAGAGGAAGTCGAGGAGGAAGTTGAGGAAGTCGATAGTGAACTCGAAATGAGTGGTGACGAAGATGATGTCGAAGAGGAGGCAACTGAAGTTAAAGAAGAGGTCACAGAGGAACAACCTGCTAAGAAGGTCAGAGTTAACAACAACGAGACTGAAGCTGATAAGAAGGGTAAAAAGGCTGGTGTTCATTATTATGAAACTGCCAACGTCAAGAACAAGAATCGTAATAAGGTCAAGCCTGATGAATTAACAAAGAAGGTTCTTCACTCTCGCTTAAAGGGTTCAGTTATCACTGGTTCCAAGCGTAAGAGAAACTAAATCAACTGTATTAATTAAACACCCACCCACACATAGATTCATTTTTTCCCCTCCACCCTCTACCCTCTCCTTTATGTATTTTCATTTTTCTTTATATTATATATCTCAACTTTTTTTTCCCTATTTTTTTGCATATAAAAACGGTCTTTGAATAGCACACATTTTTACTTTTTTTCCCTGACGTCATGAAAAACGATTTATAAGGATCTAAAAAATAAATAAAATCCATTGTTTGGGTTGCATGTTCCTCTCGCTATAATGTTTAAAAGTATACCCAACGAAATCATTTCACATATTTTAAAATTGCTTACTTCAGATGGAGATCTTAAGCAATGCACCTTTGTGTGTAAACAATGGAGTTATCTGGCTTTAGAACTACTCTGGTACAAACCGAATTTTGTTAACCCAACGTCTTGGTTAGCATTTTTCACCGTGATACAATCGACACAAACCAGTTTCCCTTACACTTCATTCATAAGAAGAATCAACTTGTCGCCACTCTCAAACCTGGTGGAAGATATTCATATTATCACGCTAACAGCCTGCACCAGAGTGGAAAGATTAACATTGGCCGGTTGCTCAAAATTAACTGACGTTGGTTTATGCGCTTTAATCACTCACCAAAAGTGTCATGGTATAGGCGCGGAACTTGTTTCAATTGACCTTAGTGATGTTGTCCAAGTGACTGACACCACAGTTTTAAAGATCGCCCATTGTTGTCCAAACTTACAGGGTTTCAACTTGGGTATGAGCCAGGAACAACAATCGATTACGGATACGAGTGTTGTCGAGCTGGCTAAACAGTGTAGAAATTTAAAAAGAGTAAACATGATTGTATGCAAGGAACATATGAAGCGAGGGACTAACATTTTTATATGATATAGATCAAACTGAATAATTGCACTAAGATCACAGAGAGGTCTGCCATCGATCTTGCATCCCATTGTCCTCGTCTTGTGGAGGTGGATTTTACGAACTGCAAAATAAACGATGCAGCGTTAGAAATGGTATTTCATCATTGCCGTGATTTAAGAGAACTTCGAATAAGTCAAAGCGAGGTACCCAATCCCCGAATTAGCGATCAAGCATTTTTGGATTCTTCTCTTTGTCTCAAACAACAGATTAAAAACCCACCTATTTACTATTATGATCAACTTCGACTTGTTGATTTTACTGCAATATCCACGATTACAGATCAGTCATTAAAAGTCCTGATTAACTCAGCACCCAAGATTAAAAGCTTAGTGCTAAACAAGTGCTCTAGGATTACAGATGAAGGATTAATGTCAGTCTGCAAACTAGGTCGATTTTTGCATTTTCTGCATTTGGGACATTGTGTGAATTTAACAGACAGATCAATAACGAAGCTTGCTCTATATTGCAGCCGAATTCGATATTTGGATATGGCATGCTGTATCAATATAACAGATAGATCAGTGATCGAGCTGGCAAATCTTCCTAAATTAAAAAGAATTGGTTTGGTCAAGTGCTCTAATATAACGGATATTGCTATCAGTGCTTTAACAAGTCAAATCCGGATATCCAATACCTTAGAACGAATTCATCTTAGCCATTGTACTCAACTCAGTATAAGGGAGATATCAAACCTTTTAAACGTGTGTCATCGATTAAACCATTTAAGCTTAACAAACGTGCCTTCCTTTCTGAGGAGCGATTTGCAAGCGTTTTGTCGAACTGCCCCTAAAGAATTTTCTGAATTGCAGCTTCGCACTTTTTGCGTATTTAGTGGGAAAGGTGTTCAAGAACTTCGAGACTATCTAAATACGCTTCATGAAAACTATACAAACTCATTTAACAATAATTCACGACTAGAATAAATAAACTTTTGCATTTATTACCCTTCATTAAATGTTTCCGATGTAAAATAACTGTTTTATATATTCAAGCTACGATAGTGATGTACATATACATCCTAATCACAATACATACATATGATCCCGAATAGATCAAATATTACGTGATATTTGTTTATTGTTTTCTTTGAAGAATGAATGGCGCTAAAAATGTGGTTAATTTCCATTTTAGCTGCAGTGAAGTTTACGGCCGTGGGAAAACAATCACTCCCTTTTTTGCTGAGGGACTCGGCAAGTCTATGAATCTGATGGTTACGGATGTCAGTGACATGCAGAATAGTTGTCATTGTGTCACCAAGACACGAGGGGGGGGGTGGATTTTTATGACATTGACCACAATAAGTCTTTTATCATATACTGGACTGATAAATGGCTGTCAGATAAACGAGTCTGATGAATTATGCATGTTTCAAATTGCCATAAGGAACGAGAATAGGGTTACACATGGTGTATATAATGCATATTGGATTGTGGGTTGAGCCAAAAATCGCTGATAATGGTCGAGCCATAAAATATTAAATGACGACAACTACTATCTACTCAAACATATTTTAGTATTGTAGCTTTTTATCGTTTTTAAGTATGGAAATTGTCCAATGTACTGAACTATCATTTATATTTTTAACTAAAAAATGTGGCTTATATCAGATTGGCTCTCATTATTACATGAGTCATTATTGCTCCTTGCATATCCTTTACGACGCGAGGGGCTATTTTAATAAAAGGGTATGATTGTTTTGCTGATAAGTGTGGATATGACTAATAAAGAGTCCATAGGCCACAGACATGCTTTGATGGTACACTGATAGGAGAGCCAGTTATTTTTTTTTACCCAATTAACACTAAGCTGTGACGTAAACACCCTCTTGCGCAAGAATTTTTTTTCTAAATCATAATAAAAAAATTATCCACACACCGATTTTTTTTTTCTTAATCCATATAAACATTTAATCATGTCGGATAACGAGAAAGAACCCGTCAAGGATCAATTCGACGACGAAGAGGTATAGTGAGGATTGGAAGCAGTTTTTCTATTTCCTGTATGCTCAACTTTGCACTTTTTTTTTTGATAGGTCGATTTTTCCAAGTTGAAAAAGAAGAAGAAGTCCAAGAAGAAGGTCGACTTTGAAGCTGAGGCAGATGTTGCCCCCGAGGCACCTGTCGAAGAACAAGCTCCTGTTGAAGCTGAACAAAAGGGTACATTGTTTATATAAGAATTCGCGTAAAACATGACACTCATCGAAAACAAAAAAAAAAAACTTTTTTTATAATTACAGACGTTGCTGAGGAGGATCCTGATGCCATGTTTGCTGATTTGAAAAAGAAAAAAAAGAAGAAGTCTAAGCCCGTCGAGGAGGTAATTGAATACAAACCGAGATTTAGAATAAAGTATATTAAATAGGGATATTTTAAATAATAGGAGGATGCTCCTGAAGGCGAAGCAGTTGCCGCCAACGAGGAAGATTTAGATTTCGGTGGTTTAAAGAAGAAGAAGAAGAAGAAGAAGTCTATGGCTCAATTCGAAGCTGATTTAGCTGATGAGAATGCTGATGAGGAGGAGGTCACTGAGGAAAAGTCCAGCAATAAAGAAGGTGGCGACGAAACATGGCTCAAGTCTGACAGAGATTATTCTTATGACGAGGTAAATAGAGTAAATAGGTGTGTAGTTACTGTTTATTAACCGACTTGTTTAGCTTCTTGACCGTGTGTTCAACATTTTGAAACAAAATAACCCTGAATTAGCTGGAGAAAAGAAGAAATACACAATTGTTCCTCCTTCCATCCATCGTGAAGGTAACAAGAAGACCATCTTTGCAAATGTTACAGAAATTTCAAAGCGTCTTCATCGTCCTGCTGAGCATGTTATTCAATTCTTATTCGCTGAATTGGGTACTACCGGTTCTATTGATGGTGGTCAACGTTTGATTATTAAGGGTCGTTTCCAACAAAAGCAAATCGAAAATGTTTTACGTCGTTATATTGTTGAATATGTTACATGTAAGACATGTAAATCTCCCAACACTATTATGACCAAGGATAACAGATTGTACTTTGTTACTTGTGAACATTGTGGTTCTACTCGTTCCGTATCTGCTATTAAGACTGGTTTCAAGGCACAAACTAAGGAAGATAGACGTGCTCTCAGAGCATAAATTTGATTTGTTTATTATAACTAGTATTTTTATTAAAGAAAAAAAAATCAAAAATTCCTCTTTTATCATGTCTTCTTGAGAAGGTCCATTTGACTTAGAGATTTTTTGGGCGCCCAATTACCTGATGATGAATCATCCCCAATTAATACTTCTCTTGCCTTGGATTTCTTCTTCTTTTTGACAATAGATTTAATCTTTGGTATAGATTCCACAGAAGCTGATGCAGTAGGTGTATTGACTTGAACGGGTGATGATATTGTCGGCGAGGACGTCACTGCTGCAATAGCCTGATCCTTTTCTTGTTCCATCTTTCGGATCTGATCAATCTGGGATAGATATTGTGTCTTTATTTGTTTGAGTTTATCCGCCTTGGCCTGAAGCTGCTTTGTCCTTCCTGTCAACATGGACATGGTTGCCTTTATCGATAATAATTTTGTATTGTAAATAGACACCTTATCCATCTGAAAGACTATTTTTTTTAGCTTCTATTGTTCTCATAAATAGTTCCACGCTTACCATTTTCTTGATGTCAGCTAACTCTTGCTCTGTAATACAAGTTGCTTGCGCTTTTAAGATGGCATCCAGCAATTCATTTTGGGAATTTCTGTTTAAATCACTCTAAAAGCTTAATAACATTTGTATATTCTCGCTGGGTAGTTTATTTACGTGATGTCCTTAAGCTGGTCTTCTAATGCTGTAATGGTAGATATAATTTGGGAAGAGTACTTGGTGGCAATTTCGTTCGTCATTTTGATAAATGGGGGAAGGAAGAAAAATATTTCGTGCGCAATTTTCTAGCACGGGCGCGTTGCATTTTAAACGGGCTGACTGTTTTATTCCTTGGTCAACAGAAGCAGTATAACAGTGTAATCACTTAGGTTTTCACAAGGGTGTTACTGAGCATCATTATTACAGCTAAACATTTATAATCAACCTGTAAGCTAAACACGTCTTTCAATGGTCTCAACCGGCAGGGGTAAAATTTAATTGCTTTATCTAGCAATGCTTACAAGCAAAGTAAGGCATGAGGGTAAATTATTCTAAACATATAGATTTAATCGTGATAATTCTAAGACAGAACATAATAAGCGAAGACAAAGACGTATAATAATAAGCAAAGGCAAAGATAGATACAAGAGTAGAAATAGAAAGACGTGATTATATTTTTGTTTTAAAAAAGTTTTATTTAAATTTAATAACATTTACCTGTAAAGAATAAAAAAAGAATAAGTATTTTGATTCAACAAGATAGAATAATTTTTTTTTGTAAATGATTATTTTCAGAGTGTAATAGCTAGCAGCTGATTTCATCAAGAGATTATGAAGACCGTCGTGATATATTTATCATCCTTTTAATTGTTTGTCGTTCCTAATACAATTCCAGTTGATTCCACTCCGACATCCAATGTGATACATGCTCTCTGAGCCACGCTTTATTTTTCCTTTTTTCAATAAACAAATATGTCCCTTTCTTCCCTATATCTTTCTAAGCCGCGCATCGTGGAGTAACTATGGAGAATATCAATCATCAACAACATGGTGAATCATCGCAACAACAACAACAACAATTATACACGCGAGAAGACGTTGAACGATTATTTAAAGAATTCAGACGTGAAGAGCAGAGAAACGCAGAGGAAGCATCACAAGGAGCACCCCTTCCTTTGGTCATATCATCCGAATTGGAAAGCTATAATACGCAACAATTACGAGACAACTTTAAAAGATACAGAAGACATATACAAAAATATCAAGATGAATACTGGACAATTGGAGAATCAATCGATAAACCACTCATCCCAGAACTTAAGAAGGCTACAATGGACGTATTCCAAACAGTTAGTACCCTATATAAGGGCTCAGAAAATACAAGAATCCAAGCAAGAGCAGCTACAGAAATCTTTGAACAATTATCATACCTGCAGAACAGAGTTCAATTTGCCTCAGAAGAAGACAGAGATATGTTCAAAAATACTATTGAGCAAGTCCAAAAACTATCAGTCTATGGCTGGGGATCAGCTTCTTTGCAAGACCGAGAAACCAAGGCTTTGGCTACCAAATATATACAACTACCAAACACCCTTAAACATTTGGCGTCAGGAGAAGATGAGGGAAAATCAAGAAACGCCTTTGGATCCGAATTCATACAGGAGCTTAACAAAGCAAGATTTGAACAGCAGGTCGTCAGGGGAGCAGCGTACAATGGAACGAGAGGACGCGGTAGTTTTAGAGGACGAAGTTTTGGACGTGGAGGATTCAGAGGATTTGGAGGAACTTATGGACATAGTGGATCCCGTGGAAGAGGTCAACATTTTCAACCAGGAGGACGGGGAAGAGGTGCCCCCTTCTCTCATCAACAAGACAACACCTCACCTCCAGCAACCAGCAACGAAGCCAACCAATAATTCAACAACAAGCTCAAGCTCAACAAAATTTACAACAACAACTACAACAACTCAATCGACAGCATCAACAACTCGCGAAGATACAACAACATCAACAACATCAACAACATCAACTCAATCAGGAACATCAAAAACCGAATCAGCAACATCAACATCAACAATTCAGGCAACAAAATCAAGAGCAAGAACGCCGAAATCAACAAAAAGAACGCCAAAATCAACAAGAAAGCACAAACAACCATTACGTTATTCCGGAAGACGGAATTTACCCAGGAGGTCGACTCAGCAAGTTTCAAGACAGGTGGAAGGAAATCACTCCTCATCCATGGCCATTATCAGTTGTATCCCAAGGTTATCAGCTCCAATTTGCAAAGAAACCAATTCCATGGAAATCTCATCGAATGAGGATGTCGTTGGAGGATCAGCAAGCAGTGGATGTAGCAGTCAAGAAATTTCAAGCCGCAGGAATAATAGAGGTGTCACCAACCCAAAACAAACAATTTCTGTCCAATCTGTTTACGATTCAAGAACCGAACAAGAGAAGACCAATCCTGGACTGTCAGAAGTTGAATCAGTTCATACAATGCAACCACTTCAAGATGGAGGGTGTTCCTGCCTTGCGGGATATAATAGAGAAGAACGATTACATTTGCAAACTGGATCTCAAGGATGCTTATGTAGTGGTCCCAATCCACCCCCAATCCAGGCCATACTTGACATTCGAAAACAAGAATGTAGTGTACCAATACAGATCCCTAGCGTTTGGACTCAGTGTCGCACCGAGAGTATTCTCAAAGTTGATGAGATATGCAATCGAACCATTGAGGAAACAAGGCTTTCGGCTGGTTTATTATCTGGACGACATTTGCCTGTTATCAAAATCAAAGATGGAAGCAGAGAATCTATGCAAGGTAGTAATCAAACATTTGGAATCGTTAGGATTTATGATAAATCGAGAGAAGAGTATACTGACCCCATCGCAATCACAGGAGTTTCTGGGGTTCCAATTCGACACAAAAAGGATGACCCTTTCAGTACCGCAGCAGAAGATAAAGAAGTTGATACAACGGGTGAGACAAGCTCAGAATTCGAAAGTTCCTCGGTCGTGCAGGTGGATAGCAAGCTTGCTTGGCAAGATGACTTCAGTAATACCGGCAATTGGAGAGGCTTTGCTTCACATACGGTATCTCCAGCGAGACCTGTCGAAGAGTCTGAAGGGGAATCGCCAGAGATGGGACAGCATATGCAACTTGTCAAAATTAAGCCAAGAAGAACTGAAATGGTGGCAGGAGTTCATGGTGTTAAAGAATGGCCTACCAATCCACAAGATTCAGATGAAGGATGCAAAGGTGACAATCTATGTCGATGCCTCAGACACAGGGTTTGGAGTGAGTTCACCTATGGTAACAACAGCTGGATTTTGGACTCAGGAGGAAAAAGAAAAATCAATCAATGTCAGAGAGTTGAAGACAATATATTTTGCCTTAAAGCTCCATGCCGTAAGATGCCAAAACTCTACAATAAGGATATTTTCGGACAGCATGACTGCATTGAAGTATACAACAAAAGCAGGGGGGACTACTTCTGTTTTTCTCCAGGATCTAGCACTGAAGATTCAGGAACTTTGCAACAAGTACAAGTTGGAAGTTCAATATCAACATATCCCGGGGGTTCTAAATGTAGCAGCGGACAAGTTGAGTCGGCTGAAGATGCCGTTATACGAGTCGACAATTCCAAGGAAAATGTTTCAACAAATTCAGCAGCAATGGGGACCACTAAAGATCGATGCCTTTGCTTCACACCACAATCACCAAGTAAAGAGATATTGGAGCTTAATTCCGGATCCAACTGCAGAAGCAACCGATGCCTTTCATCAAAGGTGGATGAAGAAGGGAATGTATTTGAATCCGCCATGGAAGTTGATTCCAAAGGTGATCCAGAAAATGAAGAAAGAGAAGATAACAAGAGCAGTACTAGTAACTCCGTATTGGCCAACCCAATTTTGGTTTCCTATGATCCTGAACCTGAGACACCTAGCTCCTCCTATAATCATGCAGAAGAACAAGAAATGGAAATTAGCCGCTTGGCTACTATCAACAAAGTGAGACAGAAAATAGGAATGAAGAAGAGAACAGCAAGGTTTTTGGAGAAGGCGATTAGACCAGCAACTCACAAGGCATATGACAATGGTTGGAAACGGTGGAAGAATTGGTGCAAGACTGAAGACAAAGATCCTGAAGATTACAATGTCAATAGCGTATTGGAATTTTTGGTACAGAACAACCAACTTTCCTACACATACTTAAATGGGTTAAGATCGTCAATTGCTTCGGTGTTCAAGGAGCTTCATCCCGAAAAAGATCCTATTGCAAAACAGCCTATTATACAAGATTTTTTTGCAGCAAAACGAAGGTCAGAAATAAGAATACCATCGCAACAAGATCTGGAAACATGGGACATGACAGTTTTAACGGATTACATAAAGCTGACGTATTTCAATACTACTAGTTTGGGGCTACAAAATTTACAACAAAAATCAGTGCTTTTGCTTTGTCTGGCGACAATGTGGCGACCTCGATCTGATATTGGACGTCTTCAATATAGGGATGTTACCCTGAGGTTCAGAGGAGACGGCTCGATAAAGACGCTATCAACTCTGGAGAGTGCGATTATACATGTAAGAACTCCAAAAGAAAGTCAAGTCAAATCCATACAACTTGGAAGATTGGAGATGGAGGATGTGTGTCCAGTGGCAACACTTTTTTGGTTCTTGGAAAAAACAGCTCATTTGAGGTCAGGCCTGTCAAAGGCGCACACTCTGTATCTGGCTTACATTGACAAGGAAAAATCCAAGGTATCATCGATTTGTCCTTCAACACTGGCAAACTGGGTTAAGGTAGCTATGCAAGAAGCGGGGATCGACACCAAGGTATACAAGCCTCATTCTATTCGGGCCGCATCAAGTACGAAAGCAGTTCAAGTGGGTAACAGTATTCAGGATGTTAAGACACATGCAAACTGGAGCTTAAATAGCAATACATTCGAGAAATATTACTATAAGCCTACGGCTCAAGAATCATCAAGTACCAAGATTACCAATTCAATTTTTTCAACGGAGAACAGTATCACATTGGATGTCGGAGTGGAATCAACTGGAATTGTATTAGGAACGACAAACAATACTATAGTTGATGAAACGAAGACAGAAAATGTGATACATGCCCGCCCTTGGTATAGACGTTTGTTTGGAAAAGACCAATAATTTAGTATCCCACCCAGGAAAAAAAAAAAAAAAAATTGAATAGGTTTAGCTTAGCTAGAAAGATATAGGGAAGAAAGGGACATATTTGTTTATTGAAAAAAGGAAAAATAAAGCGTGGCTCAGAGAGCATGTATCACATTTTCTGTCTTCGTTTCATCAACTATAGTAATAATCATTTACAAAAAAAAAAAAATTGGAAAAAGATGTTTACCTTAACATATACCGAGAAATGCAAGGAGTTCAAAAAGGAAAAATAATTTTTCTGAAAAGAAAAATAATGTCAATACCAAAGTATATAAAATTATTAGACAATAAGAAAAATAGGTGAGGAAAAAAAGAAAGATTCAAAACATCAGACAGGATAAAACTCTTCATGAAATCAGACATATGCTTGTCTTTTGTTTTTTGTAGTTCATCAATTGAGAATCTTTTTTTTTTCATCAGCTAATTCATCAATTAAAGCCATATCAAGAAAAGATCAATTACCCTTTGGAACCCCACAGAAAGAAAAGGATAAGCCACAATAACAAAAGAAGTTAATCTATTAGAAAAAAAAAAGTCGAATTAGTAAAAATTGACTTTGACATGCTACATTTAAAAAAAAGGATTTCTTCTTTTTTTCATGTTTCAGAAAAGCATGAATGGTATAATAAAAGTTGTCTCAACATCGAATGACTCGTCAGACTCGTCATCTAATAGGGATCATCATTTAAACATGAAAAAAAGAAGAAGGCCAAAGAAAACAGAAAGTAAGATAATTACCATTTGAAAGTGACAGCATCCGTCTTAAAGGCCCACAAAGCGCGTTTAGAGATTTAGAAATCTATTGAGAAATAAAATATTAATAAAAATATTCATAAAATGATTGGCAAAATACATTATAAAAATGAATTCAAGGTTATCAGACAAACAGCCAATTTGTGTCTACAGGACATTCAGACGGTAATTCCAACTATATAATAGTTCGATCATCATTATAACCTTGAATCCTTTTTTACAGCATGTATAAAAGAGATTCTTACCAATTAAAAGCAACTTGTGAGGCCGAGAAAAGTTTTTTTTTCATTTTCATTAAAATTAGATAAAATCACATTTAAGAGGAAAAAAAAAAGAAGAGAATCTAAATATTAGAAGTAAATATTAGTAAATGAATATTTTAAATGAATAAAATAAAGCAGAATAAAAAGAAAAGTGTTCAAGATTTTAACATCAGGATAAAAAGATTCACATCAATGATCAGAAACTCTAGTTTGTTTGACTTAAAAAGCATCTTTTGCGCAAACCATAAACACTTTCTTTCTTGCTTAATATATAAAATTAACTAACCTTTTTAATAACTCGTGAAGTGGTAAAGGAAAAGAAAAGAAATATCCTTCGAAATGAACACGTTTTATATCTTTTTCCGGAAAAAAAATTTTTCTTGCCAAAAAAAAATTGTTTGACTTCCTTTCCGCAGTCACTTTGTTTAAAACCCGCTAATAAACCTGTCCACCACAAGCCCGTCCAACACAATGACGGAGGGCCAAAACTAGCCCCGCCCTCTTTTTTACTTTATTACAAAAATGGACAAAGAAGTTGACTACTATGAGCTTTTAGGCATTGAAATCACTGCAAACACAAAGGACATTAAGAATGCGTACCGTAAAAGAGCGCTAAAGGTGCATCCTGATAAGAACCCAAGTCCCAATGCAGGTAATCTAGTTATATAAACCCTTTATTTTTTTTTTGTTGGCTTCATCGTATTAACTTGCTTTTATAGCTATACTCTTCCATGACTTGACTCAAGCACAAGATCTATTGTTGGATCCAGCAAAGAGAAGCGAATATGACCAAATTCATAGAAGTCGCCAAGAGAGAAAGAAGAAGAGAGATGAAATGGATTCGAAAAGAAGAAATGCACAGGCTGAACTGGAACAACGAGAAAAAGATGCAAAGAAATCAAAAGTGGATCAGAACCAGGCTAAAGCTCAATACGAGGCTGAAATTGCTCGCATGCGAGAAGAAGGTGCCAAAAGAAGACAGGAAGATTGGGGCAATAACAGAGAAAAGGAAGCAGGTAAATATATGCAAATTGTAATGGGCCCGTCTTTGGTATCTAAATAATGAAAATATAATAGAACTGCCTGAAGAGAGCGAATTGGATTGTGCGCTTAAAGTAAAGTGGAAACGCAAGAAGTTTGACTTTTCTGAGAGCGACCTTGAGCATATTTTAAATCCCATTGGCAGTGTAGACTCTGTCGCTTTATCGCAAAAGAAAAAAGGCGGCGCCATTGTCGTATTTAAAACAGTGGTTGATGCTTATAACATTATCACCAAAAAGGACACACACCCATCTTTATCACAATTCGAAAGCATTGATTGGGCTACAGGCAAAGCACCCGCGCTTGTGGAAAAGATGAATAGAGCCGAAGAAATGAAGAAGGAAGCAAGAACTGCATTGTTTAGCATGAACGATAGACCTGCTGCGGCTACTGGGAAGCCATTATTTTCGATTGGATCACAACCCTCATTTTTTAAACCCATGAGTATACCATCTAAGGTAATTAATTCTATATGTTTATATATCATTTATTTAACAATGCGTGTAGGCTCCACCTTCCTCCGCTTCCAAGGCGTTTGACAATGATTACGAGGCAATTACATTGATGAAAATGAGACAGGCTGAGAGAGATCGACAGATTTTGCTTCAACAAAGGCAACAAACTACGAGTTAAGAGGGGATGCGAAATTGTAAATAAAAAACATATATATCATGACTTTAAAAGGAGGGGATGCTTTTTATTGCTATAAAATTTATGACCCTATTGCCCAATTGGCAACATACGAAAAGTCTGAAAACTCTTGTTGCTCGTGTCGGGTCAACATGGCATTGACAGGCGTTAAAATTGGAATTTCTCTTGTGAATTCTTCATCAAAATTTGAAGTATCTGCTCTTCCGTTGATGGTTGGTAAGAAGGGAGGAGGTACTTTTTTAGCCAGCATGTCTTCCCAATTGACACCAGCAAAAAACGGATGATTTTTCACCTCTTGTGCGTCGCCTTTACCACCACCAAGACGCTTTTCGGGGTTTCGTTCGAGTAACTACGCAACAAAATTAAGAAAATGGTTTCAACACGATTTAAGTACTACTTACAGCCTCACAGATAGACACAGAGTTCTTGGACATGTTAATTGGGTATAAAATATTATCTTCAAGCACAGCATCAAAGATTTCATCCTCATCTTCTCCCTTGAAAGGGGACTGACCGAGCAGCATCTCATACATTAAGACACCGAATGCCCACCAATCCACGGCACGTCCATAGCGATTCTCTTTGAGGATTTCGGGGGCCATGAATTCTGGTGTACCACAGAATGTGTTGGTTGTGTTGTTACCCCCCATATTCTCTTTACAAAGACCATAATCCGCCAATTTAATATGTCCATCCAAGCACAGCATGATATTGTCCAATTTTAAATCACGGTAGATGATACCATGCTTATGAAAGTATTCTAACGCCAACAATACTTCACATGCGTAGAATTTAGCTCTTACTTCTGAAAATTGCTCTCTCTGGATCTGAAGCATCAGATCTCCTCCACTCACGTATTCCATCACGTAATAGATTCGAGTTTCGGTCTGGAAAGTCGAGTGAAGATTAACCAAAAATGGATGACGTTCTTGATTAGCAGCTAAAAACACGCGCTTCTCTGATCGTGTACTATGTAAAAAAAAAAAAAAAAAAAAAAAAAAAAGGTGAGGGATCCCGACTTTGGTTTTGGTATTTTTTTTTGTTTACCTCTCTACTTCATCGTTATCAAGGACAAATCTCTTTTTCAGAATTTTGATGGCATACAATTCGCTTGTGTACTTTTCTTCGGCAAGCATGACTTTACCGAAATTTCCTTTACCCAACACGGCCAAAAGGTTAAAATCGTCAAGACCAACCTTTCTGTTGACTTGTACAGGTGTAGTCTGCATACAGATATAAAAAAGGGAGTGTTAGAATAAAAGCTTTCAAGTTTACGGATACCATATTTACAAGTTGAGTCCCATTACGTGATAAGGTTTCACAGATACTATTCTGACTAAAGACATGCGAAAGAGATTGGAAGGAAGAACTATCGTGAACTAATGATAAAGGACGAGAAGGCGTGTGCTGTGTTTTAGGTGTCACAGGAGTAGAAAATGAAGGCTGAGGAGAGATAATGTTACTGTCGTTAAAGAATTGTTGCTGCAGCTGGGTATTACTAGAGGAAGATGCGAATAAAGGCTTGGCGTTACTATCGAGAGAAAATGGCATACTGTCTGAATGGATTGTACGGCGACGGTTATTTGCTGCCTTCATTTCGCTCAACATCAAGTTGGCCTTTTCCATCGACATACCACAGAAATCGGGCACCAAACGAGCACACTTGGTATGGCATACAACATTACATTCTATTTAAGTAAGGTTAGATCTATCAAATTATTCTTGGCAGCGTCCTTTTATTTAATGTACCTTCACATTTCTGTGCTCCTCTAAAACCAAGCGGTAACATAAAACCACAATGACAGCACCAATTTGCACCGATGATGGTCAGTGGCTCAAATCTATGGGGTATACGATGCTTTAACTCTTCCTCATCATGATCCTAATAAAGACAATTTTAGAGCTATTTTAATATAATGGAATATAATACATACGGATTTCGATGTTGCTCTGGATATACATCTTGTTACTACACGAGTATAGCATTTTTTATGGCATGCCAAGGCACAGTCTAGTTTGATTTTTTAGTGGGTGATATCATTGATCTTTGCTATAAAAATCATACCTTCACATTGGAATGTTAATTTAGCCATAAAGTCACCACACAAAGCACACTTCATGATGTGATAAAATCGTCTTGCTACAAATTGATGACCATTCATTTCATGCACTTCGCCCTTTCTTTCACGTACAGCATCTGCTCTTCCGAGCTTATCCATTGGACGTTTCTTGACGTTCTCACGGACTAGTAAGAAAGTTAGCATATATACATATATATATGCATATATAGATATTACCGAAATTAATCTCGAGGTATATTCTGCCGAGAGGTTCGACATCAAACCAGGCAGCTATACCACCATCACTGGTCTTTCGTTTATTTACTCTGGTTGGTTCAGGTTGTGCAGTAGGAGGAACAACGGAGCTACCGTCGTCATTGTGTTGTTGGGCTATTTGAGCAGGTACCCAGTTTGAATCATTTTGTTCTAATTCCAATTTTTGTTTACGCAGACTTTCAGCTATATCGGAAATCTTTAACCAGAGTAAACCGATAGGTAAAGTGCGATCACCGGATTGATCATATATTAACAATTCTACTTCTGTTGCTTTATCGACATGCATTTCAAAGGCATCAGTCCATTTATCATTCTTGGAAAGACGAGTACGAAACTGAATATTTCCATCAATTTTGACCATGACGGCAGTATGGGGATCACGAAACATGCGGGTAGGGGCATGGGCTAATTCATGAGCCTCCAGTATTTTTAATTGAAGTTTACCAGTGACGGGTCTGCGTGCTCCAGGCAAGCCTCGAAGTACAGGTCTTGTCTCGATCTGTCGTTCGTCTTCTTCTTGATTTTCCATCAGATATTCAAGCTCGTCATCCTCTCCTAAATAAAGATCCTTGTATTTCTTGACAGAGTTGTTTAGTAAGGTCATCTTTTCAGTACACTCCAACTGCTTTTCATGAAGTTCGGCTTTTCTTCGACGATCTGCTGCTGTGGATGACGTACGTTCCAAAAGGTTGTAGAGGTTTCGGATACCTTCCTGCACTTTCTTTTCCACATCCACTTTATACTCTAATTCATGAAGCTTTAGGGACACCTTTGCTCTATTAATAGGTGTATCTGCTTCCAAGAGATCTAATATTTTGTATAGTCCGTATTAATATTGTACACACACTCACACACATCTATAATTTACCTAGATTAGTGTATCTCCTTTTTAGTTCTTCTTCCTCCGTAGAGCAAGTGGAGTTTGTTGTGGCAGTGGGAAAATAAGATTGTGAAATTTGACTGGGAGAGTCGACCAAGGGTTGGTTAAGACTAGTAGAATCTATGGTTGTGTTGGAGGAGTCACTTGATATTTGAGTTTGACTGGGAGGTTGTAGGGATATGAATGAGGCACGACTGCCTCTTGTCTGGAGTCGACGAAGTTCCTCAGTGAAATAGTCGATATAACGTTGTGATTCTCTGATTTGAGTATCGCATTGCAGTTGAGCATTACGGTCCTTTAAAATTTGACGAAGCTCAATCGCTTTTTTCCGTAAATGTGTATTTTGTTCAATCTTGGATTGGACTTCTTTTATACGCGTTTCAAGTTCCTGCTCAATAAAAAGGTGTTTAAAAAAGAAGTGGACTTTCTTGTTTGTAAGTGGCTTTTTTTTGTTACCTCCATAATATTTCTTCAAACGTAAAGGAAAAGAAAAGGGGATTTCGCTCTCGGCGTTTCAACAAGGCGGATAAATATTAAAAAAAAAAAAAAAAAAAAAAAAAGTCGCAGATAAGACAATCTTACATAGCAACCCCCCATAGGCTCATAAGGTGATCCATCGACCCATCTTCCTTAGAAATGGTACGCAGTAATTGGTCTTGTTGCATCCCCAATTTTAAAGAACCATCAGTCGGGTGTATTACCATAAAAATCGAATGACTTAATAGAAATTTGTTACCAACTAGTTGGTCTTATTTGTGATTGTAACAATTCATCGATACGCTAATAAAGCCATTGTGACAGTTTATTGATATATGCAATCAATACCATCACTTGTATGCAAAATGCGCGGGTTTTTTTTGTCCCCTAGAACTTTCAAGTAAGGCGGGAGAATCGTTTGGGTTTTCGTTGAAAGGAGAGATTAGTTACTAAATTCTGCATCATCTCCTTTAACTTGGTACGCTAGTTTAGGATACTAACCTGATGGCACCCATCCATCCAGTCAACGAAAAACGAATAGACACGGTAGCCTTATTTACTGTAAACGTGAATAATGTATAAAAGTCGGGTAGGTTCCGCACGACATATGTCATTAAAACTCTCATATAAACTTACGTTAGAAGCATTGTCATCAGCTATTTTATTATTAGCAAAGCGATGGGCTCGTATAGCATTTTTTGACACGACTAATGGATTTGGCCTCCTTGTATAGCGCTGTATGAAAAAATTGAAGCAATTACAAAATGACAAGATCTAAGGCAGTATGCATTTCTACCAGATTGTTACCCAAAACTTTTTCTATAGAAAACAGCCTAACTATTCTAATATTTTTTGACAGTCAGCTTTATTTGATCATTAGCTCTGTGCTTTGTAAATACTCTTGTTACCATTAGAATCCGAAAGAAAAACGGTACCTGAAAACATGACTGACTCTAAAATAGATGATGTCAAACGGGATCAGAAGTTGATTATCGATTTTTGCATAATCTTGTGTTTGAAAGAAAAAAAAAACCAATAGTGCAACAAAAATCTATACAGAAGACTATGCTTTCAGGTTTGTTTTACAGAAACCTGCTTTTGGACCATATTCCCTGAATGGGGCAGCAATTCCACGCTGGGTTGACTAACTATATGAAAAACCGAACCAATCCTATACATATATAAAAAAAATTTTTTTAAGGGAAAGGATGTGGTTGGGTAGATTTAATCAAAAAAAGTTTATAAACTCTAATGATAGGACATAAAAGAAATGTGCATGTAAGCAATGATTAACATGAGATTTAAAAGACTTATTGTACAACACCAATCTGCTGTGTTCCACAAACGGATTGTTATTCAATTGCCTTTTTTTTTTTTAAGTATGTATCTGGGAGGAGACAGAAGAAGGACTGCGTATAATGCTTGCCTTGGTATATGCCTATTTTATGAGGGGATGGTGCTAAGCAGAAAAATACGACCGCAGGAAAAAATCAGCTCAGCTTTGATGAAGTATGTGCTGCGGTTGTTTCAAAAGAACGATGATTTGTAAGGGGCAGAGCGCCCAAAAAGACAAAAACCCGGTCACAATAATATGGTCTGATTGGCGAGATTACTGCGCCTTCATTGAAATAAAAGTCCACAGTCAAATTAAAACTTTTTTTTTTCTTTTTTACTTTATTTTCATTGCAAATCTCGAATGGCTGTCCGTAAGTATTTTTGATTGAGGATTACATGCGAGTTTGTTTCTAACAGTATAATTTAGGTGCTCAATTTGAAAATAGTAACGAGATCGGTGTCTTTTCCCGTTTGACCAACAGTTATTGTTTGGTCGCTTTAGGTGGATCCGAAAACTTTTACAGGTAAAAAAAAAAAAGTGAGATTAGAGGAACAGCAGAAGAACTGACAGAGCTTATAGTGTTTTTGAAGGAGAGTTGGGTGATGTTATCCCCGTTGTCCATACCTCTATTGCCGGTACCCGTATTATTGGTCGTTTAACTGCCGGTAACAAGAACGGTTTGCTTGTTCCTAGCACCACAACTGATCAAGAACTTCAACATTTACGTAACTCACTTCCTGAAGCTGTTGCTGTTCAACGTGTTGAAGAGCGTTTATCTGCTTTGGGTAATGTCATTGCTTGTAACGATTACGTTGCTTTAGTTCATCCTGACATTGATCGCGAGACCGAAGAAATTATTGCTGATACTCTTCAAGTCGAAGTTTTCCGTCAAACAGTTGCTGATAATGTGTTAGTCGGTTCTTTCTGTGCTTTAAGTAACCAAGGTGGTCTTGTTCATCCTCGTACCTCTATTCAAGATCAAGATGAATTATCTTCTCTTTTGCAAATTCCTTTAGTTGCTGGTACAGTTAACCGTGGTTCCGATGTTATTGGTGCTGGTTGTGTCGTTAACGATTGGTGTGCTTTTGCTGGTATGGATACCACTTCCACCGAATTAAGTGTAATGGAAAGTATCTTCAAATTACAAGATGCTCAACCTACTGCTATTATCAATGAATTAAGAGATACCTTGGTTGATACTTACTCATAAATATTTTATCGCAAAGCCTCTTTTTTCATTTTGTCAAATAGTTTTTTTTTCCCTTCTTATACACGCAATTTACATCTCTTTTTAAAAACATATTTTGAATAAATATTGTAACATATTTTTATTAATTTTCATGTCCAGCCTCTTATAACTTACTACTCGATTTCTCGCCCTCTTTTATTCAATTTCTTGCCTTCTTTTTCTTTGTACACTTTTTTTTTTTTTATGAGTAATAACCAGAAATTACAGCAGGCATTGAGATCCCTGAATCCGTTACAGTATGCTGCCGTCACATCCGACGCCGAGTCACTTCAAATCGTGGCAGGCCCCGGATCAGGGAAAACAAAAGGTTTCTTTCTTTGTTGTCATTGACCAAAAGATTGGGAAGACAGATCACTAAATACAACTGCCATTTCTAGTTCTGACTTGCCGAGTTTCGTATTTGATTTTTGAGAAAAATATTAATCCTTGCGACATTATTGTCGTTACTTTCACTAAAAAGGCTGCTACAGAACTCCAAGAACGCTTGAATGCCCTGATTGGGTCGAGCAAAGCTGCGCAATTACAGATCGGTACTTTCCATAGCATTTGTATCTCAATTCTTCGTCGCAATGCCAGATTGGTCGACATGAAACCTAATTTTAAAGTCATAGACGATCGAAAAAGGTACGTTTTTCTATTTTCCTTCGGAAATTATGATACATAAAAAGAAGGCCAAAAACTGACCCGCAGCTGTAGAAAAGAAATAATAAGAGCATTAATTAAGGATGAACATTTACCCATAAAGTATGGAGGCAGACAAATTAAAGCGGGTAATCAACCTCCCCCACTCGAAAAAGCTTTACAAATTTCAGATCATTAATTCTTCTGTCGCGCAGATGTCATTTTGGCGGAAATAGAAAATGCAAAAGATAGAGGAGAGAATTACATCAAGTTTCTCAATCTGTATAGCGGTGGAACCTCTGAGTATATGTCCTACATTTCCATCTATTACATGGCTTATGAAGAAGAATTAAGGCGACAGAACGTTATGGTAAAAAACACGTTTATATTTTACATTCCCCCGCATGGATATTCAAACATATATTGCAGGATTTCGGCGGATTAGTATTAAAAACTTGTGAATTATTGAGGTTGAAAGACAGTATCTTTTATAATGTTGATTGTATATTGGTGGACGAGGTACTTCTTGCTAATCATATAGGTTTATTTTTTTTACTAAAATTATAACTCTAGTTTCAGGATACAAGTACATCTCAATATGCCCTTATCGTGCTTATATTATCACAGCTTGGCCAGAGAACGGTTACAGCTGTCGGTGATCCTGATCAAGCTATCTATGGTTGGAGAGCTGCCAAAAGTAGAGTTTTTGAAGCAATGCAAGACGATTATCCAAAAACCAAGGTGATCAACCTGGAAGAAAATTATCGTAGTACCTCCATGATAGTCAGATCTGCAAGTCATGTCATCGTCCAAGGTAGCCTTTATGTTTTTTTTTAAACACAGAAAGCTTATCCCCCGATATTAAATAGATTCAAAACGTATGGATAAGGCACTTTATACCAATAATCCTACTGGTATTCCGATATCATTAATTACAACTACAGACGAGAAAAGACAAGCTGAGTTTGTTGCTTACGAAATTGGCAAGCTCATCAACTATTCCAAGGGATTGGTCCAGTACAAAGATATAGCTATTCTTATGAGAGCCAATTATTCCTTTCGACAATTTGAACGTACATTTCGTGTACATAAAATTCCTTTTCTTCTTGTAAGTCTAGCATGTAAAACCAAGAAATGGATGTATACTAAATAGTTAGTTAGAAAGGTGGAGATAGATTTTTTAACCGCATGGAGATTAGAGATATGCTTGCCTATCTTCGTTTTGGATCCGATCCATACGATGTAACATCGTTTGCTAAAATCATCAATGTCCCTGAAAGAAATATTAGAAGAGTCACAATCAACCGTATCTTGTCTATGACTGAATCTTTTGGAGTGGACCTAATTGATGCTATTGATATACTTTTGCGCGAAGAAAAGCAGACAGCAGCTGCAGATCGAAAAGAACTCTCGAGGCTCTTGGAAATATGTCGTAGTATTCGCAAGAAAATTATAGCAGAGGTATCACAGAGGACAATAATTAGAATTCATTTATAATCATTGTACTCAGACCTTTGGTCTTTTTTTTTTAAATGAAAAAATAGGAACATATAGCTGAAATCCTAAAGTTTATTTACAAGGAAACAAATTACTACCAACATTTAACTCAGCATTATCATTATGATTATATTGTGCGGTGGAAAAATTTGGGCGAGCTGGTGACAATTGCAGGAAGTAAAAAGGAGATGGGTGGATACGAAGACGAAGAGCCCAAGGGATGCTCAACGACGGACCCGATTGATGAACCAATTTTGATAGCAAAAGAGTAAGCTATTTAGTGTGTTATTTTATACTATCGGTAACTGAATAAATTATTAGAGAACATGTGGAAGTGAAATTACAACAGGATGACCCAAAAGTTGATGCCCATCCGAAAGAGCAGAAAAAGGATTTGCCCAGAGATGATTTTGTAGAAGTTGCAACGGAAGATCTTTTCACAGATGACGAGGATTTTCCTGACACACTATCAGAAGGGGAATCATTTGCCAAAGTGTTACTGGAAAAGGAAGCGCTGGCAGAGACATTGATCAAGGAAAAGGCATTTGCAAATGCATTGTTGGAAGAAGAAGAATTTATAGAGACTTTGTCACTAGAAAAAACATTTTCAGATGCGCTGCTAGACGAACAGAGATTTGAGAAAGCTCTATTAGATGAAGTGGCCCTGTTAAACGGCGTGGCTTTTGATGGAGACGAGGAATTTACAGGAGATTTGCTCGAAGATGAAGCTTTTTTTGAAGCTTTTGTCAAAGGAGAGTTGTTATCGGAGACAAAACCTCAGGAAGAATCATTAGTACAGACTGTGTGGAATGATAGTGAGGTTCCATGTATACCAAAAGAAGAAGATTCAGACTTAAATATACGTTTAAAAGAAGAATTCCAAACATTATCGCTTCTTGAGTTTGAATCTACTCAGGCTCATGAATCTGATACAACGCAGGTCCCCGAATATAAATCAACGCAGATTTCCGGATTCGAATCTACCCAAACTTACGAATTTGAATCAACGCAGAATTTAGGATATGAATCAACGCAGAATTTAGGATGTGAATCAACGCAAATTTTAGGATGTGAATCAACGCAAATTTTAGGATGCGAATCAACGCAGAATTTAGGATATGAATCAACGCAAGCTTCCGGATTTGAATCAACGCAAGCTCCTGGATTTGAATCAACACAGGCTTCCGGATTTGAATCAACGCAAGCTCCCGGATTTGAATCAACACAGGCTTCTGGATTTGAATCAACTCAGAGTGCACGCGCATCAATACCAAAAGGTATTCAAAATGTTCAAGAGTTTTTAAACTACTGCAATTCTTGCAAGAACCAAAAGTTCCAAAAAGAAACTGATGGCGGCGTTAGTATTTTCAACAAATTATAATTTTTACAAGTATTAACTATTATCGATTGTACATTAGTCGGTCACTTTATCTACCATTCATGCCGCTAAAGGTAAAACAATTAATCATATAGAGTGTATTTCAAATTGTATTGACCCAATCGAATTTTAAGGTCTGGAATGGCCATGCGTATTTATTGTCACATGTGCTGAAGGAGTGATACCTGCAAATGGGGATCGTGATGAAGAAAAGTGAGGATGCTAATAACTCTTTTATTACACAATCTGACCGACTTTTAACTATGTAGGAGAATTCTGTATGTTGCAATGACTAGATCAAAATGTAAGGTTTCACTTGTTTTTTTAATATTTGAAAGAACTACTAACAGCTGATAGTCTTACTATATTGCGTAACACCCTTAAAACTGGGAGATTGGGGGTGCCAAAAGCAGGTACCAAGAACACCATTCCTGGAAGATATGGACAAAGATCTTTATACGGAATCCTCTCCTATTTGGAACCAAGAGCTACGTAAAATGTTTGCTGAAACTATACATAGGCCAACACCAAAGGATGAAGATTTTTTAAGAGACTCCAACTTACCAAAAAACACTAGCTCTCAGCCGCTACCAGGATCAATGGCGCCAGTAACACCGACTCATACATCAAGCTCTGGGAGTGGGTTCCAATTCTATCAACCCTATTCATCATCGACCCGTTCGAAGACCAATACAACTACAGTTCCGACTTATAATACATCATTTGATGCAAAAAGCCATACTTCAATTCAAGGCATAACTATATCTTTTTCGGGACTGAAGAGAGTTCGTGATATGGGAGAAGAGGAGATCGATCTTACAAATATTAAAAAGGAGCCTAGGTTTGAAGACATTTGAATTTTAATCACGAATGGTCCAATCCATCAAGAAATTGGTACTCATGACAGTACTTGTACATTATTAACAAGCTATAAATAATATATTATTATCGGGAAAATAAAGCATTGATACCCATTTAGTTTCTTTATTGACCTTTTGTAATGCCACAGGATTTTTTTTTTTTTTTTTACTTATAATTACAACAAGGTCTAAATAAAACTTTATGCTTTCGTCAATGCTGCTTATCAAAATGATTGTATATATATAGGATCTGGATTTATTTATCAAACCCAAGATTTTAAAATTGAAAGTAGACCAACAAAGTTCACTAGAGTATATGTGATGCCGTCTACAGCCAATTCAATAATTGAAATGGTGCGATGAACTTGTAGTAATGCAAAAGTGATCACGAATAAGAAAAAAGCTACAAGAAACATAAACCCGTATATTTGTATTGGTGGTAAAATAACCAGTTGTTGAACGACAGAAGTATTCCCCGTACTCGTGGAGCCTTCAGTTTTTGTATTGTAGTGAGTTGTCGTGTTTGAAATCGTAATGGGAACATTAAGTGAGAATACTGTTCCAATGGCAACTGTATTACTCGTTGAGACTTGTGTTGATTTCTTGACCCAAGGTTTTGTCCATTTCGATGTTTTGCCGTGTTTTTCTACAGCAATGACATTTTGTTCTTTGTGGAAATATGTTTTAAGTTTGTAAATTCTGGATTTGAATCCCAGCTTTTGCTTTGCTTCGTTCATCGTCTTCATTTGAGTTGCGGGATAAGTTCCCGGAAGTGCTGTGTGTTGTATCATGAAAACAGAAAGAGGAAAAATAATAATTAAGCTCGTGTACTCCAACTTTGTCGGTGTAAATGTTGCGCTGTAATAATAATTTGTGGCGAAGTTGTTGATAAAAACTGTCAAGTCCCGGTATGAAGGGTCTGTACAGTCAATTAATTCTTTATTTCTACCATACCCGTGACAGAGGCAGTCAATTTATTCGCGTTCTTGACGGATTTTATTGAACTATTCAGGCTTTTATTCGATTTATTCCGGGATATTTAAACACTCCTTACTTTTGCAAATAAAGGATGTTGTAGTGTATTTTATAAAACAATGGATATAAAAGTCAGATTCAATAAGGTAGAGCACATAGTTAAGTGGTGGTGTATCATAAGTAGAAAATTTAAACACCTAAAATCAAAATTGTTAGTGGTTGATTTACATGTATTATACGTATTATTTTAGTTATTTTAACCGATGGCGACCTCCATTTGCATTTTGTTTAAAACAGTCGTATCCAATTTTAACCCACTTAAAGAGAACAAGCTACTTACGTTTCAATAAACACGAACAGAACACTGATAAAAAGAGCAGGTATACGGATAAATATTAAACTTACTTTAACAGACGTGGAAAGATTATAAACATTAGTTACTGCGGAAAAGCTTTAGCCAGTAACAAAGCAAGCTACATTTCATTATTTGCAGATACATACATCAAGGTTTATGATAAAAACAGAATATATTCGTGGGAAATAAGAAGGTCATGTCTGTAGTTGGAAAATAAAAAAATTAGAAAACCGGCTGTCATAAAAAGACTTTTATTCATAACCGGTCGTTAGGATTTATTTCAAGTAATGCCACCCTGTACAGATTTTTTGCAATAAAGATCAGCACCGTCTTTGACTTTGTGCGTTTTGGGCTCAAGGGACTTCATTTCATTCAAAATCGCTTTCCCCGGGATGACATTGTTGATAGATGTGGCATGCTCGGCACTCAGTACTTGTATCAAATCCACATTATTTTTTTATATATATTGAAAGTAAAGTTTTCAGTTGTCATTGTCAATATTTTTTTTTTTCTGTTTTTACCGAAGAGGCACACTGGTTAAGGCACTTACTTCAATAGTCTGCGCACATTTGATGCCGTTTGAAATGGTATAAAATTTGAACTCGAAATCCAAGAATAGCTCACACTTGCAAATTATGTTAAATACAAATATGTTATTTGTGAATGCAATTGACCATAGCTGAAGGTAATGGCTGAGATTATACTGTTGTGATAAGATTGTAAATAGCTGGGCTCGCACTATATACAGCTGATCCTCAGTAGAGGTTATAGTTTATTATCTTCCAGATTTGTATAATTTGACATTTCGATGTTATCAAAGCCACAGCAGTTGCAGTAACCATAGGTATCGTTGACTTTTGAGAAGGTTGGCTTTCACTATACTTCAATTGTAGCCAACTTCTAACACAGGATTTTCCATAGTCACATTTTGACAAAATTGGCCATAAAGGCAACAAATTTTTTTAACCTTCTGCCAAAAACCTAAATAACAAACATGCTTTTTGAAAAACCCAAGCATCACCACCACCGTGTGAGCGAATTCCAAGCTGTTGTGCTTGCAGGTTACGGAAGCAGTAACAGGTAAAGCACTACATGTGTTTCAAGGTGCTTTTTTCGTTTTAACTTTATTTTGTGTCAGACTTTATCCCATTTCAGAAGAAGACAATTTACCCAAGGCCTTGCTTCCTGTTGGAAACAAACCTGTCATTTCTTATACTTTAGAATGGCTTGAGAAGGCAGGCATTCATGGTAACAAAAACGATTCTTTTTTTCCCCCGTGTTTTCGTGAAAAAAATTTCACTCAACCCAAAAACTTTTTGATCAGATGTCATTGTTGTTATTCAAGCTATTGGTAATGCACCCCAAAAATTATCAGCTTACCTCAGAACTTACACCGGCAATGTTCACACCCAAGTTGTCAGCGTCGATGAAGATGATGAAACAGCTGATGCTTTAAGAGCCATTAAAGACAAAATCGACGTACGTATAATTATAAGCGTAGCAACCTAATTTGTAAAACTAAAAAACAATCACCCCACCAGAGAGACTTTATTGTCGTTCCTTGCGATCTTATTACCGAACTCAATCCTCGTGATTTTTTTGATGCTCATCGTGTATACGATCCCACTTTCAGTGCCTTATTCTACGAGCCCGGATCTACTGAAAGTGCCAGCAAAGACGACGGTATAATACAAAGCAGCGGTGAAAGTAAAATTTATTTATTGACTTATCATCATTAGATCTTTTACCTTATGTCGGTATCGACCCAACTCGTAATGCCTTAGTTTATAAAGCCATTCGTTCCGAAGATGACGATTTCTCTATGCGTATGTCCTTATTAAACAAGTAAGTTTAATACAAGGATTATAGAAGATGTTATCGCTAACCACAGGTCATAGATTTCCTCGCGTGAGAGTTCACACTGATTTGCAGGATGCTCATTTGTACATTTTTAAAAGATGGATCATCGACATGTTGGTAGAGAAGGAAAATATCACCAGCATTTCAAAGGATCTGATACCAATGTTGGTCAAATGTCAATACCAAAAGAAATTAGTGGAAAGGGAAGAAGTCAACAAATGTAAGTGTGCTTGCATAAAACAATAAACAGTCAATAACAGTATATATATATATATATATATATTTATAGACGCATCAACATACGAAAATTTGCTTGCTAATGCACTTTCTCTGTCTACAACACAATCCGCTGATTTGGATGACGAATTATTTATGAACGATCCTATTCACTCTAGTTTTAAAAGCCCCATCAAAACTTACGTCCACGTTTACCGCGGCGGTTTCTGTGGTCGTGGTAACACAACAGCAAGTTACAGTGAATTGAATCGTTATGTAAGTTACAAATACAGGTTTTCAGCATCCCTCCGTATTCACATGATAAGATAGGTTACAAAGCAGGGTACTTCGATCATTAATGTACCTTCTAGTGCAGAAGTCGCACCCAGAACTCAAGTTGGTAATGATTCAGTGATTGGTGAATATACTAAAATTGATGAAAGATCCTCTGTCAAGAAATCTTGTGTCGGTGCTCACTGTGTTATTGGCAAGAACGTAAAGATTGCTAATTCCGTCATTATGGACCACGTGGTTATTGGCGACAAGTGAGTCTATCCTCTAAAAAAAAGGGAGTGTACATGTAACATGTGGTTTAATTCTTTATAATTTCATTTTAGTGTTAAAATTGATGGCTGTATTATCTGTAATAATGCAAACATCCAAGAAAAGGCATATTTGAAGGACTGTGATGTTGCAGGCGGATATATCGTAGAAAAAGACAGTAAGGGTTTAAGATATGGACGAAACCTTTTTTTTTATTCTAACTTATTTTTGTCTTCACAGGTCAATTAAAGGGTGAAAAATTGGTTGCTTTTAGAGAGTCTATTTAATGTTGTGTAATAGTTTATTTTGGATCATATGAGAACCGTACAAATAAATACAGTGGCCGCAACGCCAATGATCGGTTATAGTTTCCAATGGGTGGGTTCGTGTTTTTTTTTTCTAAAAAAAAAAATTACTTGAATATTCCCAAGGGAATAATTTTTTTTACCACCTAATTTATGTTTTGTTTTTGTTTACATATGTCATGACTAAATGTGTATGATGTACTATGCATCCGTTCGACATCTCCGGATTAAATATACTAAGTTTTTTTTAGCATTAATGCGATAATAAAACTACAATTTATTACAAAATTGGGAGATCCGAACATGAAACGGTAGCTAATATTTACCTCTTTTATTACCACGATCACAAAGTGGCAAATTCAGTATATTTTGTCCTCAAAGGCTAAAAGTTTTCGCTTCTATCCCATGCTTAAAGGAGTTTCGATCTTATCGTGATAATTAATAAAATGCAACCGATGTACTTCGTAGTATCATTCGGGTCTTAATAGGTCCATTAACTGATATCCAATGAATTCGGACTCATTAATTCTTTTAGATAAAGAAGACGCAGAAATCATGCTTAAGTTTTGAAAAATGGAATAATTTACATACCTCCTTTTTTTTTTGTTATTAATGTTGGGAGATATATTATAATAAAAAAAGCTTACTATCGACCCTTAATACATGTAAGGGAAGTTTTACGATGCGAGATACTTGAAGCAAAAACAGTTTGGCGGTAGACGTCTTGACCAGAAATAGGGATACAGAAGACATTGATGCTCTTTTCCGCATCCGATCTGACTCCTAGAGATAAAATAGCTCTTATAGACTAGTTTAAGGGGGTGGAAATGCTTATGTTGTGACTTTACAAAACATCATGCTATGCCAGATTTACAAGCAGAAGCTAGCGCTTCTTCTTCTTCTTACAAAAAGGTGACCAAAAGGAGAGAAAATCAAACTTACTATGCAACAAAAAAATGGTTAATATCGCCAAAATTCGACTGCGCTGTTACTTATGTTGATGGATTATTTCTAAAATACAGCTTGTTTTATGATTTAAAACCCGCTTAAGCGTTAGGGTCGATGGAATATCGTTTAACTTGTTTAGTAATTTGAAAGGTGCACAAACAGACAAGTGTAACATTGTTCAACCTAAAATCGTGCTTGATTTCTCCCTCCTTTTTTCTCTTTTTTTTTTTTTTTTTTTTTTTTTTTTTTTTCTTTTGCATAAGGTAAACCGCTCCACTCGAATTTTCTTCTTCTTTATCTTCTCTCTCTCTTTTTTTCCCCAAAAAAAAAACATGTCTTCGAACAATATGATAACTTTAACTTCTGTCTCCAGTAAGTAGTTTCTTTGTTCTCATCATTCTCTTCGCGGAGAATATGATTGTAATAAAGTACAATCTTTTGACAAAAAAACTAGATTCAAGACTAGAACATTTCCGGACTCAACATGAACTCGCGCGTAATTTTTATGATGACTATGAATTCTGCCCTGTAAACTACATAGAGGAGGTATGAAGTTTTGTAAACTATCTTATGTTCGTAATAATAATAACCCCCCCTCCCACAAAAATAAGGTTACCGAACATCGGGAAAGAGTTCAAAAACGTACTTCGCCATACCCATCACCAAATCATTCCCCACCACCATCTTATTATATTGCACCTAACCATCATCGTCATCAAAATTCATCTCCAACAGCTATAAGTACAAGAGCAATCCCTATCATTGATCCAAGCAATATGACCCCTGTGTCCGTACCTGTGCATCAACAATACCCAGTGAAACCAAATACTCCATCAATGGCTCAATGGATTGCATACAAAAATACTAGCCCAACGAGCAGTAATAGCAGCATAAGTAGTATAAGTAGTAGCAGTAGTGGTAATAGTAGTGGCAACAACCACTGCTATAATTATTATTCTAGTAACAATTGTGCCATAAATTATAACCAACAGCCACCTCATTTTCAACAACAACAGCCTGTGATTCCAGTCGTTGCTCGGGGGATACCTATTATAGATCCTGCAACAAGACAAGCATTTCGTCAGCAACAACAAAGCCCAAATATACCTCCTGGATTCTATAACGTTTCAGTATGCTAAGGACATCAGCCGTTCTTTTTTTTTTTGTGTAGATCATCATCCTATAATACATTCTTAAATTATATTTTACTTGGTATATATTCGGTTTTATCATTTATTTGTAAATTTTTTTTCTGTTGTAACAAATATATACAATTATAAATCATTTCCTTTCTTTTTTTTTCTGGTAAAAAAGAAAATACCTTCCACCATCGTATCTAAAGCCTTCTAAGAATCGCTTTGATGACGTCTTGTGTATTACCCTAATTATGTGTGTTACAAACGTATCTTTTTATCTTTCATTGGCGTAAAATGACAAATGATATTTGTTATATCTTGTTACTAGCTGCACATTGGATTTTTTTTTATCGAAGTCAACGCCGGTTTGTTTATTGTTATATGCATTAATTGTTTATACACACAAAAACAAAAGGCACTGTGCATCCCTTTTTTTTTTTTTTTTTTTTTTTTTTTTGGCAATACCTACAAGCCAAATTTAAATCAGACGGGTATTTCATAATTCATCTAATTGAGTAGGAGGTATATTTTTAAAATTATGAACGTGTCTAAATGAAATTAAAACCTACCAAACTATGTTGAATATGTACGCACCTCCCCTCTAGAGAAATAAGACAATTCTAGGCCAATTCTTTCATTGTTTGAACCAACCCTTTACTATAGTATCAGATTTGTAATATAACCTATTTTATCTCTATACTTGCATACTTTTTTTATATAACGATATTCTGTTGTTCTAAGTTTGCATATCCGTACCAACTGAGTTTTTTTATAACAAGACACAAGTGGCACTTTAAGCGCGCACGGACCTAATTGTGCCGCTGTAGTACTGAACTTAGCAGACAGTGGCAAAATATGGAACTGAACCACATTTTGAAATTGTCTCCAAAAGATAATCTTAATAATAATAATCACAAAAGTGGGAATTGTGTGCTATGTTAACATAATAAAAAACTTAATTTGTTGTCAAAGAACGTGTTATTTTGTATGCAGACTAAATAAGAAGATTGTATTTCACTTACTATCGAGGCATTGCCCAAATATATTGGCATTCTCTCATTTATTATGTCATAACACTGCAAGGTTGTCGTTTCAACTTTTAATTCAAAAAACAAACAGTTTTTTGGTGGTCGTTTAATGGAAGGGAAGGTAACTTCTTATTATAAACAATATAATGTGACCCTCCAAATAGTTAATGATTAGACTTAACCATTATCAAAAGACTCTGACTTTATATAGAATAGTCTCTCTTTATATATATATATATATATATATTTGATTTATGTAGAATCTCCAGTTACATGTACCTGGAAAAAGACAATCAATATTCGCACCCCCCCCCCTCCCCCAGAAAAAGCACAGTCTACAAGTAAAGTCAAACAATTGCTGTAAGTTAGACGCTAATACAAATTAGAGTTAGTTACATTTATAATTATTTCATGTAACTATGCTAATAAGCTCAACCTTATTTACTTACCCAGAAATCGGAACTTTTTTAAACTATGATGTAGAACAATGTAAACTACGCGTTCAAACGCTTTTAATCCTTCTGGAAGATCTACTATTTTAGATGCAATAAATATATACGCGTATTTATTTTTATTTTTTACATTGAAGCGTTTTGTTTAGAAAAACAAATATTTAACAGATCTATGTAAAAAGGGTGTATATTTTTCTATCAATAATGTGGTAAAGAAAGATTCCATTAGGTGATAGTTAACGGTTTAAAAATTTGTATGATTTCAAGTCTTTGTTTCCAGTAATGAAAAGTCAGCAACAGAAAATTGTATGACAGTTTGTGATCTCATTGATTATTGTCGTAATTACCTCCAGTATTTAAAAACATCTCCGCTACATCGTTGTTACTGCAAGTACAATCACATAATTAAAAAGTATGTTAAAAAAAATTATACTTCATCTACCCGTAATAGGTATGACCGCATGCCACACAATAAAAAAAATGACCTTAGAGTCAAAGATATGCACTTATATTTTGTTGTCAAACAAATACATAGACTATTTCGTCATTAACAAAAAACTGCGTCTGTTATCACAATCAAGTTAGATATTATTTCTTCAGCAAAAAAACTGGTATAGATCGTAACGTTCATTCGATCAGACGCTCGTAAAATTTTCTAAGCATGTACGCAAAAATAGAATAGTAATGTCAGACAGATGACTAATATATGTCCTAATAAAAATTAGACAGCTGTACAAGGGACCATCTTTTAAGAGTATTCCCGCCGACTTTTCTCCCCGGTTTGTGCATCTTGTTTAAACAGAATTTATAAAAAAAAAATATAGAACATTCAAGATTTATCAGGATCACTTATCGAATTCTGTTTGTGTCACTCCTCATCATCGTCCTTGTGAAAATCAAACACCAAAGGAGAAAAAAAAGTTGCATTTATGGTAACAGCATAAATACAAGAGATATGATTTTTCCTATCTTCTTCAGCGCTCGATAAAATTATCATTTGTATCACCTCGAAAAGTCAGTTTAGAGATTTCCCACCCATTCCGAAATAGTAAAGTCATAAAAATTCATTTTCTAATCTGAAAGCCTTATTATTCATCGAATGAGTTATAATTGGGTGTTTTGAAGTGACACAAAAGTGATTGGTCAAAAGCTTCGACTTCCCCAATTCCAGTAAAAAAAAGCATTCATCGGATATACCTAGTTCATATTTTAAGATACAGCCACCAAGTGATATATATGATGGAAGAGAAGTAAGGTTAAAAAACAAAGACATAAAACTGAAACGAAACAGCTGTATTCATTTAAAGCGTTACGGTATCTTCAAGTCAATTTAGATAGTAATCAGAAACACAGATAGGTTAATTATAAGCATCTGCATTTGTATTTCTAAGTATAATCGTTTAGGATGTTGTTTAGTTCCTTTATTGACTCGACCTGTCAAAACACAAACTCGCCTATTAAACTCATTAAACTCATGCACACATTATGTACCACTTAATTAAGGGCCACCGTAGTATTAGTAATAAATATCGATACCGACCCCATATATGCCTATAGAATAACATTTCTTACTAATCTCATGTTACATGCATGTCAAATTGATACATATATGGAACCAACATGATTTATGACGCCATGTTTTTTGAACGAGAAAAAAGAGTTACCGCAGAAAATATTCTATGACCAAGACGTATGTCTTCACCCTTTGAAGATAGCAGAAAAGATAATAAAGATAGAGGCGAGTACATAGATAGGAATTTTCTGACATGCGACCTATTAAGTGATAACATGACTAGATTTAAGTATTGCTGTAAAAAAATTCTCTCACATTTCTTAATCAGTCATTCGAGTGTCACCATTTCTTTTTTTTTCCTTTTTAAGAGAGAGTATTTCGCACGATATACCCTATGAAATAGTTTGTGGCAGGCAATGATTTGTAAGAACGAGTCCCCTGGGAAGGTCCGCTGGTACAAGTATCTTTTGAATGCTAACCTCACCCCTTTCCTCTGCGGGGTTGCCCTATTATATCTTGTCCAGTTTCCCCATATATGTTTTACTTTATAAATGTTTGTAAAATAGATGAAACAATTCAAAAAAGGATGAAATCTAGTAGGGGAATACATTCCGGATCGAATGAAACTAAGTTTATATAATTTTGATTATTACAAAGTTGAGATATTCATATGGGCCATCCGGATCAGCCCAAGCATATCTAGTCGTTCTTTCAAATCAACATATTTTTACCGTTTTGCTGGTCTGAGGCTAGTAATGACAAATTGTTGTTTATCGGTCTCTTACTACTCGTCCAACGATAGTTCTCCCACTAAACCTCCTTTGTGGAAACTAATTGTATTCTTATTGGTCTTGATTTGTCACTTCCTGGTACATACGAAAAAAAAAAAAGCTTATTGAATATATAAAAGGTTTGCCCTTTTCAATCACTTTGTTATCTTCTTTTCTTCTTTTTTATTTTATTAACTAAATTAACTCCAAACACTTTACTCTTTAAAAATGTCTACTGCTAAAGAAATGAAAACTGTCACTGCCTCTACGATCGAGAAGTACCATCCTTTTGATCAACTTTCCGGTGATGAAATCATTGAAGTTGCTACCATTACCCGCCAATCTAAGCCCGATGTTGATTTCGTTTTCAACACCATCACTCTTAAGGAACCCAAGAAGGATTTAATGCTTTCTTATCTCGGATGGGATACATCCAGACCTCGTGTGACCAAGATTGAGCGTGAAGCTCTTGTGGTTGCTTTGGAAAAGAAGACCATGAAGTGTTATGAAGGTATTGTTTCATTGACTTCTCGTACTCTCAAGACATGGAAGTACATTCCCGATGTCCAACCTATTTTGACTATGGATGAAATGTTTGACGTTGAACAACTTGTGATGAAGGATGAAAAGGTGCGTCGTGAGTGTCTTGAACTTGGTATTACCGATATGTCTCAAGTATTTTCTGATCCTTGGGCTATCGCTCGTCATGTTGCTCATCCCGGCCGTGAGAAGCGTATGATGCAAGCTCTCATGTACATGCGTACTTGTGAGGATGACAATCAATATGCTCATCCTTTGGATTTCGTTCCTATTGTCGGTATGTGAATTACTCCCAATTTTTTTTTTTAAATTTTCTCTAATTTTGTATTCCCTTACTTCATTAGATCTTGGTCGTATGGAAGTGATTTCAATCGAACGTATTGCACCCAGAGATTCCAAGTTTACTCGTCCTACAATTCCCCAAGAAAACCATAACTTTTTGCCTGAATTCATCGGAGAAGAAAATTACCGTAAGGATCTTAAGCCTATTCTTATCCAACAACCTCAAGGTGTCTCTTTCACCGTCAAGGGTAGTGAAATTGACTGGCAAAAGTGGAACATGCGCATTTCTATGAACTATCGTGAAGGTCTTGTCATTCATAATGTCAGCTACCAAGATGGTGCCGAGAAGCGTCCTCTTTTCTACCGTATCTCTCTTTCCGAAATGGTTGTCCCTTATGCTGACCCTTCTGCTCCTCATTACCGTAAGCATGCTTTTGATGTCGGAGAGTATGGTTTAGGTCTTTGTACCAACAGTTTGTCTTTGGGATGTGATTGTCTTGGTTCTATCTACTATTTTGATGCTAACTTCAATGATCATGAGGGTAAGCCTTTCCACGTTCCTAGTGCTATTTGCTTGCACGAAGAAGATTATGGTATTTTGATGAAGCATACCGATTACCGTAACGGTCGTGCTCATACCATCAGATCAAGAAGATTGGTAGTTTCTCAAATTGTTACTGGTAAGTTTTTTAAATCGTGTGTGTGATTTTATGAGAGTGCGGTTTACTCATGGTTTTGTTTGAAAAAAATAGTTGCCAACTACGATTATGGTCTTTACTACTACTTTTACCAAGATGGTACATTTGAGTATGAGGTAAAGGCTACTGGTGAGCTTAACACTCATGTTTTGGCTGAAGATGAAACCACTGGTGGCTTCGGTACAATTGTTGCACCTCAAATCAACGCACAATATCATCAACATTTCTTCACCATGCGTATCGATCCCATGATTGATGGTCAACAAAACTCTATTCAACAGGTTGATACCTACTCTTTGGACTACCCTACTGGTCACCCCAAGAACCTTACTGGTAACGGTTTCACTAGTAAATATACCATTCTCAAAGATACCAAGGAAGGTCAAGCCACTGCCAATTATGATACTTCCAGATTCTGGAAGATCGTTAACCAAGACAAGATTCATCCTTATGCCAAAACTCCTATGGGTTGGAAGATTTCTTCTGGTCACACTGCTCCTTTATATGCTAAGCATGATTCACTTGTTGGTAAGTCCAATGACTTTTTTTATACATAAACACCTGTTCTAATGATTTTTTTTTCGTTTATAGCTGAACGTGCAGGATTTGCCAAGAAGACATTGTGGGTCACACCTTATAACGAAGACCAAATGTTTGCTGGTGGATTCTACTGTAACCAATCTGCTGGCGATGACACTGTTGAAAGATGGGCAAATGATAAGGTGCAAGATATTGAACAAAAGGATATCGTCTTGTGGTACACCTTTGGTATTACTCATTTACCCAGAGTGGAAGATTTCCCCATCATGCCTGTTGAATATTGTGGTTTCACTATGAAGCCTTGCAACTTCTTTATGCGTAACCCTGCCTTGGATGTCCCCCCTACCAACAAAAAAATCAACCATTCCGTTCTTGCTAGTGCTGAAAAGAAGGACAACTGTTGTTCAAACAAGCTTTAAAATACTTTTTTTTTGCTGAGCAAAAAAAAACCAAATCCACTGTACAATATACACACACAATTATCCCATTTACATTTTATATAACAATAAAATAATTCTTACTGTTTAAAGAAAAAGAAATTAATATATTTCGCAAAATACTTGATAAATACTGGGAATGTGGATATGGTTTTAGATCTTTCATTAATTAATTGTATATTGAAATTACAGTGTTGTTACTTCAAATTCAGACAAATGCAAATTATTTTTGGACAAACTTTTATTTGTTTTCAGACAGGCTTATAATTGTTTTCAGACAAACAGAAATATATTTCGGACAGTCGTAAAAAGATTTTCAGACAAATGTAAAAGATAATCAGACAAGATATCCATCCCAGTCAATACAATCTTTTGTGTCGATAATGTTACAAAGAATTTAAAGAGGACATCAAATTATTTTCTACCAACACTTCACGATTTAAGTGAGAAAAAGGTTCCTACACTTGTGCAGATAATTGGCATGATCTACCTGTGATGTAATGATAGAGGCGGGATGTTATTTGGGTAGGACATAGCGGAGGAAAAGATAATGATAGAGAATATGACATAGAAAAACGTACGGCGGTGAAAAACAACGGGTAAGTGATCCTAGATTATGACTACGCGCACTTTACCGGTCCTAAAGAAAAGCGTAATCATAATAATCTATTTAATCAAACTTTGAGACAGCCAAAACTCACTCAACAAAGCTTGTTTAATACGACTTATATTATAAATGAATAAAGTGATTTACATGCCTACAATTATCATACCCAGCCTACTACAAATAACCTCACTTCATAGCATATAGATACAATCTGATATAAAAAATAATAACTTTGGTTTGTACAAATACTTTGATAAATTAATAATAAGCAGCGGTCACATCAAATATATATATATCAGCCTGATGTCGATTTCAACAACAATTATGTCCTTTTCTTTCTAATATCTAAAACGGGATGCGTACACCAATTTATCCTGAAATTGAAGCTTTTATACAAACGAAAAAGTTAAAAAAATATGAAAGCCAACAACAGGAAACTGCTAGTGAAACCATTAACAAACCAAGTAAAAGAAAGAAAGGTAATATAAAGCTTTCTTCAATGTGTTGTAATAACTAAATCTTCCCAAAGGTGTAAAAAGAAAAGATACCCCAGAAGAGAAAAAGGCAAAAAGTGATGCAAAAAGAGCTAGAAATGTTGTCCCAAATACATCGAGTCTAGTATGTAAGTCCTGCGGTCAAAATGGCCATGCATCTGCTAGGTCCAGAGAGTGCCTGAATTATAATTATACAGTAAAAGAATTGATTCAACAAAATCTGGGTTCTCAAAATCAAAGATATACAGTCTCCATACCTCTCAAGTCATTCATGTCTTCAGTAGATGAGAATGCGAATAACACGGCGGTTGAAAAAATCAAAAGTCTTTCAATGTTTTTGCGAAAAGTCGCCTACAACGCTCAGCTTTTTGTCAACTTTTATATTTTGAAACATCCAAACAGTTTGCCTAATGAACTATTGAAACAAAACTTTTGGTATAGCGTATGTAGAGTGGTGTACCAAAATTTATCAATTCAAAATTTTCAATCACAATATCCACTTATTCCCCACCTCGCCGAAGTATGGGATGAGCTTAACGGTGTTGAAGGCGTCAACTTGACAGTTGATAAAGGAAATTTAACTCTTTACGGTCAAGTGGTTTCATCCGCTTGTGAATCTATAGCTACTTGTTATAACAACTATTATATAGAGAACTTTGAAAATATTATTGCAAACTACTTTATATACATGATCCGTCAAGCATTTCATGTAAGTGTAAAGCCTTGTTAAATATATATATTAAAAACTTGACATCAATTATTATTTTTTTAAAAGGACATAAAAATGCCCATAGTAAAACATATAGTATACGAACATGTGCTCAATGTACTATTTTCTCCAGGACTGGGAGCCATCAATTCTGACAATATTTCCACTTCTTTGAACAGTAAAGAGCAAGAAAACATTTGTACGTTTTTAAACCCATTGATATTGGAGATCAAGAATCGTATACCAGCATTTCCTGTGACAAAGGCAACTCTAAATAATGCCCCATTCAGCATTATGCCAGTACTTAAGCACATTCTGGAGAAATATGAGTCCTTAATTGTGGAAGCACCGCTACCTGTTCCTGTCTCTCAATTGGAAATCATCTCACAAGAACAATCAGACGAGACCCATCAAGTAAATAAAAGACCAAGAAAAAAGAAGAAAGTAAAAAAATACAAAAACGACAACAACGGCGTAAAAAGAGATTTCCAGCCGCCTCGTCTCTTCAGTCTATTCCCGAACCCTGGCTTGCATTGGCGTTTCGTTAAAATAGATAGCCAAAATTTGACTGGTCTGTTTCCGACGGCTTCAATGGAACGGTTAGAGGAAGAAACAGTTTTTGAATTCACCCAAAGATATTTTTTTGCCCGTTTTAATTTTGCTAAGATAAACATAAATACGTAGGTACATACGTTTTTAGCAACAAATAAACCTGCTAATTTTCAACTTGTATAGCTTTGAAAAATTAAAAAATTTACCTCAACGAAAAGGAAGGATGTTTATTAATAGCCTGTACACAGATGGGTACACTTGTAGGATTTCTTTTTGCCGAAAGGCATATGCAGAATCTCCTGTGAATGAAACTGCTTTGGAGCTGCAAGATTTTAATAGTGAAGAAATAGATCGTTATTTTAGACCTTGCACAGTAGATCCCAACAGAAAAGATGCTTTTGTGTCATTTCATGGTAACACGGATGTTAGGCGGCTTTCATCTGCCGAATATTACAACATGAATGGAAGTGCCAATCGTATGAAGTTGGAGCAAGACAGGAAGAAAGAACAAGGAGTGCAAACAATCGAGACAAACATACCTTCTGTAAAGTCAGCAGTTACTGATAAATATATTACGCATGTGAAATACATGATGCAACATAAGGACACACTATTTAGTTTTTACAATTTTCAGACAGCAAGAGTCAAATGGTGTAATTACATTGGAAAACAGCGTGCCCTCCAGGATGCTGTAAATACCCTAATTAACGGATCAAAGAAATACAATAAAGGACGACGGAAGAAAACAAGAAAAAACAAGAGAAAAAGAAGCAAGACAGCTGCAAAGTATCAAAGCAACACCCCTCAAGCCGGATCAAGACAAAGAAAAAGAGCATCCAGGTATTACTCACATATCCATGGATGTTGTTCCTCTTCTAATATATTTTTTTTCTTTTTAAAAAAAAAAAGAAGCCACAAAGAGAAATTTGAGGAGGGTGACAAAAGTAAAATGCCATTGATAATTTTTGGGGACGGTTTGAAGAATAAAAGTCACGTAAAGATCAGTGGGATTAGGCATGGCGTCTCTGAAATGATATACAGACAGTTGAAGCTGCGGGAAAAACTTGGAGAGTTATTGCTACTTGACATAGATGAATATAAAACATCAAAGGTGAAAGATATACGTGTCTATAACATGTAATTACTAATACAATGTCATTTCTTTCTTAGAACTGCAATAACTGCCTAGAAAGTAGTCTAGAAAACTTAAAGTATAAATGTGGAACGGACAACCGATCAATCCATCAAATATTCTTCTGCAAAAAATGCAATATTCGTTGGAATCGTGACGTTATGGCTACGAAAAACATGTACACCATTGCCACCTCAATTTGGAGAGGTGATGGCCGACCCGATGTCTTTAAAAGACAAAGCGCCACCTCCAATGTGGTTGCCACACCCTCACCGGCGATGGCTTAAAGATACCTACAGGTAAAAAAAAAAAAAAAAAAAAAAAAAAAAAAAAAAGTCTAACACTAAATCTGAATTTCCATTTTATATCGTCTGAAAAAGGTAAGCAAATGTCTGAAAGTGAATTTTTATTTGTCTGAAAAAAAACTGATGTTGTCTGAATTTGAAGTGTAAACACTGTATGTGCAATATCCAGCAGCGGAAAGTCAGTTAACTGCATCCGTCAATTTCATTGTGGGAGTCCAAATGTTGCAATGAAGTATTCTGAATACAGTTTTACATGTTCGGATATAAAACATGAAAGAGCCTATAAACAAAATCTCGAGTTTTTAAGACACATCTTACAATCTGCCGAATAAAAATTAAATTACTGATAAATACGTTCATCCAAGGTAAATTCCTCAGATTTTAGACTTTTACTATATAACATTATAGTGAAAAAGATGCACCAAAAATAATTTCATCATATCAAAATGAAAAACGTTGCAAATGCTATACTCAAAATCTGTCTTTCCTTTTGCTTTGTTCCTATTGTATGCGATACACGCTGATTTCAATTGAGCCTTATACATAGTAAACCATCGTTTCCGTACACCCCTCCAAGCTTAAAATATGCTCAGAATCATCTAAAATATCATGTCGGATCATTAAATCTTGATTTTCGATTTTTTTTTAAAAAGCTCAAAATTGGCTGAAACACAAAGGGTATACCTCAAGGAAAATCTCAAAATTTACAAATGCATCTTTTATGAACCTTTCCTGCAAGTTTTTCGAAAAATGTTTATAAGTAGATATAGCCCAAATTTAATGGGTTTTACACTGGCATTGTTTTTAGAGCAGTTTTATCATGACAAAAATTATTTCCAGCGCATAATTAAAAGATCAGTTCTTGTTAGACAAAGTTTTCTTTTTACATATTGAATTAATTTTTAAATATATTAAAAGATGCGCCTAAATTTTCTGCGCATTTTGGGTATAAAAGTACCTTAGTAAAAATTAAATATCCAAGGACTTTGCTTTGACACGAAAATTATAAAATCTCATTTTTTTTCAAATCGTTTCGGGAAAAGCGATTTTGTTTTCTCTGGCTGTAAGACGTCACAGACCTCTTTTAGTAAAAAGAAATACATGACGTTAAAGCCGGTCTTTGGGCGCATGTTCTCCGCGTAAGACCCTGTTTTCGTTAAAACACAACAGTAGGTCGTCAAAACACCCTCAAGCTTGTAAATTACAGTGAGAGCAGCTTAATGCACTGTGGATATGCTTAAACCGTGATTATAATAACAAAATCTTTTTTGCTTGACAGTGCCACAGATTTAACACACACAGCGCGTATATTGCTTGCGCAAGAAGTGTTTTCGTGACACTTCAACAGTACACCACGAACGGCTGTGGTCAGACTGTATATGGCTGAGATTAGACTGTAAATGGCTGTGATCACGCTATAAATAGTTGACGTCAGTGTTTTAAGCAGGTGAAAATGACTTTTATGGGTTAGATGACTACAAAGCCGGTCTGAACAGTCCTACATCAAGTGTCGTGAGTTCAGACTCGGACATTGAAAATACTTTCATGGTTGACCAACCAGAATAATACAGATCTTTAGTTAACACACTTTGCCTTATACTATACACTAGTTCATATATTCACTATATGTATACTAAGTATCTTGGCAAAGTACTATTCGATTACTAATTCATAAATATCAAAATAATATAAATACTCTTCCAATTCTTATCAATAAACGATTATCTTAAACTGAAATAATAATCTGAGGATTAAAGTACTCTAAACCCTATTTCTCTCTTTCTGATCTAACCTTCAAAGACCGACTACTCAAACTTATTTTACAAGTAAAAAACATGCGTTTGAGTATTCCAAACCTTTTGATGGATTATCTGGAGTTGTCTACGTCACTGATCACGAGTATTTTGCGTTTAAATCGAAAAAAAACCGGCGCGAAAGGGGTAAAAAATATGACATCCGTCAAGGAAAAGTTTTGAAATACAAAACATCGATTAAGGTATGTGATAATAAAAAACATTCAGACAGCCCGTTTTGATATGCTTGATTTATAAAAACGATGTTAAAGAGTGCAAAAATGTTGACTCGTGATTGGTTTTCCTCAATTTTTCAAGAGGAAAAACGTGGAAAGATTTATTTAAGGGTCAATGTAAACTCTCGCGGAAAGACACTTTTATTGAGCTATTTTATAGTGAAAAATAATTAGAATATATGGATTCATGCTTTTGTGCCAGCAAAAATGGGAAGCACCATAACAAAACATTGCATTTGGCCACAATATCTTTTATTCATACAACTAAGCATCAAATTAATGACAATCAAATTCATCCAAGGTGAAATCGTCAAATTTAAGACTTTGACTATGCTGTATTCTAATAAGAAAAATGCCGCTAACATGATTGCATGTTCCCGTTATTGAAAAAACAATAGATGCTATACCTAATAATGATCTCTTATTCTTTCTTGGTCCTTTTCTTTGCCTAACACCCTGTTTTGAATTGGATTTTGCATATAGTAAAATGTCGTTTCCGTACATCCTTTCAAGCCAAAAAAATGCTCAGAATTATCTAAAATATCATATTGGATCATTGGATTTTGATTTTAAGATTTTTTTCAAAAGGCCTAAAATCGACCAAAACACAAAGAGTGTACCTCGAGGAAAAACCCTAATTTTACAAATGAACCTTTTGAATACCCTTCCTGTAGGTTTGGTGAAACGTGTTCTTATATAACTATAGCCCAAATTTAATGCTTTTTACACTGGTGTTATTTTTAGAGCAATTTCATTATTAGAAAAGTTAGATGCAACGCATAATTAAAAAACCAGTTTTTGTTAGACAAAGTTTTTTTTATATATATTGAATTTATTTAGTCAATATAGCAAAAGATGCGCCTAATTTTTTTACGCATTTTGGGTATAAAATTATCTTAGTAGAAAATAAATATTCAGAGACTTTACTTTGACATGAAAATTATGGAATATCACTTTTTATCAAATCAGTTTAGGGAAATCGAGTTTTTTGCCACACTGCCCGCCCTATTTGAAACTCCTTTTTTTTTTTTTTTTTTTTTTTTTTTGGGCACAGCTGGGGAAGGAGTGTATGTGTGTTCTATCGCTTTTCTCCCTAGTCAATTTAAAATGGAAGACGAAATCATACAGAAAATATACAAGCTTACAACAGAACTAGCGTCTCAACAACAAAGTAACCAAGACCTAGCATCTGGCTTAACAAACCAATTGTCCGAATTAAAGGTAAGCTTTTCATATTTCACCGACCCACCTCAAAAAAGTTAATGGTATAACGTAAAAAGCAAAAAGCTGCCATCAAGTATTCAGACGATGGTAAATATCAAACCCATAAGCGAAATTATAACACACATGTTTAGCAGACACTCATTTTATATGTATATAGGACACCATGTATCCATTCCTGACCCATTGCTACCCGAACAACGAGATGAAGTAGTCGACTCTTTAAAGACTCGATTAGAAACTGCATTGCAACATCAACAAGCCACTCTCACGGCCAACCGAGAATTAGAAAAAGAATGCAACGATTTACGTGGTCTTGTTAAAGAATATGAGTCAGGCCTTGAAGCAGTGGCTAGTAAACTTCGAACACATGCAGTAAAGTATCCCCCCCCCTTTTTTTTTGTAACGCTGATAATTAACTTGTCTTCTATCTTAGAATGCTGCAACGGAAGGACAATTAAGGCTCAGGAGAGAATACGAGGCATTGTTAAACGCAGAAAAGGTACAATCCATAAAGACTGATGTTGAAATGAAGGAGATAGTAAACGTTTTTTTTTCTCTCTCTTGGATAGGGAACTACAACAGCTTTATTTATGGAGAATACCATGCTTCAAACACAGCTTCGACAATTATCAAAGACATTACGTGAAGTTTATCGAGACGAAAGCACGGATATGCATGATCAAGAAATAGCACAATTAAAGCAGGAAAATCAGGATTTATTAGAACTTTTAAAAATATCGCGATTGTCGGATCCACAACGACCTGTGACCGAAACAAATTCGCCTGTAATCAAAATTGCTAGGAATGGTGTAATCGAAGAGTTCTTTGACGAATAACATACACTTTCTTTTTTTTTACCAAAATATACATTTATATACCCTCTCACACTTAATTTTCTTCCCAAAGTAGAACCGTAATTTCAAATCAATTAAAAAAATGAACAATATTTTCCTTATTGACTCGAACTGTGGGATGTTTTCATGGGCCAAATTTCCAGAATCTATTGACGCTAAACTTTTATTATCAAATGCAATGAAATAGCAGAAAAAAAGGGAAGCAATATGATTCCAATCTACTCATTTTTCTAGGTGGCATATTTATGTACGCGCTTTTTTTGTTTTTGTTGTTGCTTAAATTGTTGTTTCTTTTATTACTTTGACTTTTTGCCAAGTCATGCCTTTTTTTAAATAGACCATTATTAGTTTATTTCAAGTATCATGGCGCTCCATTTTTTTTTTTTTTTTTTTACGGGAACATTTTTTTAGCGTGCTACTTTTTACGACTGAAATGTTTATGTTTGGTGAACAAGTTTGTCCATGTCAGGCTAAAGATCAAATGACATAAGCCTGAATTTTTTTTTTTTTTTGAAACTCATCACGTACGGAAGTTAGCATGAAAAAAAACATACAAAGCCGTTAAAAATGGTTCGACAAATATTGAAAAGTCTGGGCACCTCCCACATATAGTCTAGACACTATTTCTACACATGTTTCATGAAAAAAAAAAAAAAAAAAAAAAAAAAAAAACCTCTTCTTTGCCACAATGAAGACATACGCGGTATCTTAAAAAAAGTTTTTTTTATTTTAGCTTATTTTTATAATTAAGGTTTTTTTTTTTATATTATGACATTTTTATTATTTTTTTGAGTGTTATGTGTGCAAGGTCTATTAGATGAAAAGGGGGGGGTATGATATTTACTTTTTAGCAGCCCACCATTTACTTAATTTAGCCCCAGCATATCGACCGGTTTTCAAAGTACCGGCAGTGAATATGCCTTTGATACTTTGGGTGATGGCGGTACCCGCAATAATCTCGGTGAGACTATCATCAATGTAATTCCGCAAGGCCTCGGACTGAGCCACTTGTTCATAAACGGCCGTCATATCCTGGGGAATGTCTATCTGATGACTACAAGCATAATTGCGATGTTGTCGAATGACTTTATCATATAATGTCTTGGGTAACTTCTTGACCATCAAACCGCGGTATCTAGGGTTATCACTCTGCTGAAGTTGTCCTCCGTTTAATGTGGTGACATTAGGCAAATCATCCAATAAGCCATAATAAAGTCGATGGAAATTCTCCATCTGTGTGTTCACAATATTCTGGACTTTATTGGGGTTCTCGCCAATAATCATGCGGAAATCACCCTTGTAACTGATACCAGCAATACGATCATAAAGTTCTTTCTCTGAAAATTTTTCGGGTAAAGTCAAAAGGGCTACTCGTACTGCTTCGGTCAAATTCACTTGGTTGGCTAAACGCACCCGAGAATCATCACGAAGAATCTTTACTGGTTTATGCATACGGCCTGCCAAATAAAGCGTTTCCCAGTCGATCAAATCTTTGCATAGTTTCTCTATGGATACCACACCGTATTTAATGTTCTTTTTTGTTTTGTTTTTAGTAAAAGGTCCAGATATTATAAGGTTTTACTGTACCATGCCATTGACTTGCACATAAGGGTTAAAGTAGACGCCAGCACCTATCTTTTCTTGTAATAAAGTGACGGCGCCGGAACCCAGCCAACGGACACTTGAATAATGATGAGGGTTTTGTTGGATGTTTAAAGCGTGCCAATGACCTGGATGACTTACACCAAAGATAAAGTCGACCATTGGTTTTTTCTGCATAACGAATAAGATATCATGTGATGGGATGCATAAATGCAAAAAGAAAAGAATATGTTACCTTTTCATCGTAGCCAGATTGGTGAAAGACGCCGCTTCCGTATGCAACAGCATATCTTACGGGTGCATTAAATTGTGAAACGACGTTTTTTAATTGTAATTTTAATTCCTCGTTAATATTCATGTGTTGATTGGTACCAAAATCAGGAGAATCCGGAATATTGGAAGGATGAAAACGGTGTTGGCGAAGACGTTCAAGTCTGGTTCTGGTCTCATCCGAGAATAACTCCTTCTTGATGGTCTTTGTTTCTTGTGCTGTCTTTTTTTGCATGGAAGGAGGAAGTGGTAAATCCGTATTGTTCGTATAATGGTTGCTTTCCAAGGAGGACATCGAACGGCTACTGGCAACCACCGTACGACACGTCCAAACAGTCTTCAATGTAAGTGAATTCTATAGGCTCACTTTTTCAGTTTTTACTATCATTTTTATTTCAAGTCTAGTTTGTACCTTTAACATCATCATTTTTTAAAATAACAAAAGAAGAAAGAAAAAAAAAGGATAAAAAAATACCGAGGTGCAATCTTATAAGCTACTAAAAAGCAACGTCACCTTTTTAATTACTCGTTAAAGACACATGATTGGCAGATTACCCCAGCTTTTTTTCTTTCTCAGAGAGAGCAGGAACAAAAAGCTCTTTTATATAATTGGTTACACAGAAAAACGTATTTTACCCTCTCTTTTTTCTTTTTTACCCTTTTTTTCGCTCCCTACTTTCCTTCATGATGGTGAATAGTAGTAATGCTGAAGTCAATGGAGGGACGTTTGCAAACTTTTTGAAATTAAAATGGCGAACGTCTTTAAAGGACCCAAAGTTAAATACGAGGCATCGAATTCCGAACACAGTGGATGATATCGAAAGGGATTGGGTCAGACACAGTGCTTTAAAATTAGCATTTGAGGGGTAATTCTTTTTTTTTCCATTCTGGGGGATAACAGATATTGATTTTTTTTGTTAGAGATTTTAAGGCTCCAATTCAAAGATTATTACAAGCAGGCGGGAGTGAAGTATTAGATATTGGGTAATTTTCTTCTTCCTTCATAGATACGCACTATGTTTAATCATCTTCTTTTTTCTTCTTCTAGCTGTGGTGCAGGATTCTGGACCTCTGTATGTATTGGGGGAAAAAGGATAAGTTTCTTGTATTAACAGGAAAGAAAAAAAATTTACTAGGATATGGCTTCCCGATTTCCCATCTCCTATTTTACAGGAGTGGATATTGATAAGAATGTGTTACCCAACAGCCCATCCTCTCGAAATATATTTTATCAACGTATAGACCTCATTGAACTTCCTTTACCTTATGAAGACGATACATTTGATTACATCTTTATTCGATCCATGATTGATACTTTACCCGATAAGATGTGGGACGACGTCTTAAAGGAATTAGTCAGGATCATGAAAAAAGGTGCTTATATCGAATGTGTAGAAGCCTATGACAACCTTTTCGATGCAGGACCCTCCATGAACACCTTGACACAACGTAGGTGACTCTTACTTCTCTACATCTTTTTAGATAACTAATATATACACCACAGTCATTCAAACAACATTACAACAACCTCCTGAATCACCCACTGCATATACAACCAATCATATACCCTCATCCATTAAACCCAATAATCCATGGCCCAACAGGATTGCCAATCTAAGCCAATTGATGGGCATGCAGATCTATCATACGCATACTCCTGTGGGATTATATGGTGGAGCCATCGGCTCCCTCTTATTAGAATATTGGGAACGTATCGTCAAGAGTCTGCAGAGAGAATGGATCACTCAAAAGTTAATAGCCGAAGATGAATTGGATCGGACGCTGGAAGCCATGAAGGATGAAGTAAATGAATATAATACTTACATGTCTTGGTATTCCGTGGTGGCACAGAAAAGAGGTTACATTGGTCCTGTGATTCAGTTTGATGATGTGGATGATTTTGATGTAGTACACACCACCATATTTTAACTCTTTTAATACACACCTTTTGCCAAAAGTTAAACTGTCGCGCTTTTATTAAAAAAAGCAAAGTGTGTTGCATGTTTTTAGAAAAGAGTTTTGTTTATTTAAAGGATCTTTGCTAATGACAGAGCATGTTTGCGTCCATTGACGTGCCATATCATCTTCACTTTTTCTAAACGTCATAGGATACATGAAGTGCATAAATATTATAAAAATTAATTCTCATTTTATAAACGTTTTCCAGACGTTACTTTTTTGACAAGCTTGTTTTCATGTAGATTTCTATCTCATTGCTCCTGTCTCTCATGCCAACCGCTTGTGTGAATACTACCAGATCATCCATACTCAAGGCTTTGTATTGTGTATCCAAAATAAGGGGCAAGGCTGACCAATTGTACTTATTGAGCCTACGAGACATTTTGAACATAGGGCTTACTTACTGCTTTTTCAATGTCTTTCATGCTTAAAGTGACTACTTTTCAGCAATAGCGCATTGCTCTGATAACAGGAGGACGAAACTATAGGCTTATATTGAGTGTACATTTTTCCAGTTGAAAAAAAAATATATAATGATTTTTATATCGGACGCTTGATGAGTGTGTTAAATTGACCAAGTTTTTCACGTAATTTGTCAATGATGCTATTGGAACATTCAAGTCGAACCTATACATTCATTAAGGATATAGTATAAGTAACAAAGAAACGAAATAACTGATTAGATTAACTGGCAACTTCAATAAATTCAGTTTTTAAATCTTGTTTTCTATTTTTTGCGTGTTGGTACAAGATAAATGTTGAACTATACGGTAACTTACCTTCAGCAATGTCTAAAAGAATAGCTAGCATGCCATACAATTCAAAAAGATGATCAACTGTACTTTGGATCGGCTTCAATTCAATGAATCTGTCCTTCCGAACTGTTTTAGATAATCGCGCCTTTCACTGTTCCATAACATCGAAGACTGGCCTTAAAATATCATCAGCATGTGATTTTTTTCTTCGGCTGTCATGTCTGGTTTACTCTTTATAATTATCCAGAGCTTTATGTTAACCCTTATACTATTGCACAGTTTGATGTCAACCGGTGTTAATGGGAGATTTTTTTTTTTTTTTTTTTTTTTTTTTTTTTTTTTTTTTTGCGACAAGCGGTTGTTTGTCGCGTTTGACGTCTTTTCCTAATCGATCCTCTCTCTCTCTCTCAGACCTCAAGTGTAACTATCTCATCATCACTTATAGAACACACACAGTCAAGCATTTATTACTTGTTCTAGTTTTTTCTCTTTATCAAAACAGCCATACAATTTTTGGGATCTGAGTCTAGGCATAACTCTTTTCTGTTATTCTCAATGCAAGCGATTTTACATAATCTGTTTTTTGTACTCGGGTATTTTTGGGGTGTATGTCCTAATTATAAATATATATATGCATGATTACTACGCACAAACAGGTGACGTCAAACTGTTTGTTTACAAAGTGATTTAAAAAAAATTGTGGGCGTTTTTTTCTGTTTTTCTTTCTTTCTTCTTCGTGCCAAAAGTCTTCATTGAGGGTGAGTCCTTGGTGTTTGTACTTGAAGTCACACGGCACCACTTGCGCTCCAGGATAGTTGCTTCGTCAAGGTATTTCGTTATCGTGTGCCAATTTGGGGTGATTGTTGTCTAGGCATTTCTTTACTGGGTGCTTTTGGATGATTCCCAAGATGCCAGGTTTCGTGGCTTTTTTTTGCTGGGATACTGGACGATTATGATTAGTTTCTGGGTAACGTCACCTTCCCCACTCGGTATATATAGAGAACGGTCTGGGGGAAATTATTTAACAAGCTACTGAAGGTGAATTCAACTTCACTTTTACCGTTTGGAGCATATTTCAGGTGCCCTAGCTTAAGAGTAGGAGTTGTCTTTTGGTGATTCGAAAGCAATATTCTACTTGCCGGTTGTGCACTCCTGAGTTTGGAAGAAATTGGTCCCTCGTCGTGTAAGTCGGAATTGGTTCATGAATAAGTGAACCCCCAAAGGGTAGAACGTTCATAGATTAAGAACATGGTGTTTTGACCTCCTTGTGGTGATGCACGGGAGTCCTTTTTGAGAGCCATCAAAACTAATAAAAAGTGGGTGAGTGCACACGGAGACTGACTTCCTCGCAGTTGCACTTGGGCAGTTTTCTTTATCGAAACTGGCTAGCGAGTCTCCATTTTTTTTTTATTATTATAATAAAAACCACACTGTCTTTTCTAATGTTTGTCTTTATGTAAATGTCTTGTGTTTTGTGTGATAGAAAGATGGTTATTAATTGCGATCTTGTTATAAAAAAACAAAAATATAAAAAATTGTATAAATCAATAAAATAATAGATATTTGTAATATAAATCGATTCGTTTAGACTTGAATGGAACCTGATTTTTTCAATCATCATCGTTTATTAATGATTCCTTAATGCTTTTCGTTTTTATCTCTCTTTTCTCTCACGAACAAATAAAAAATCATAACAAAAATGAAAATTATACGGCCTACTGACCCACAATCAGCCCAAACTTTGGTATATTGGTGCATTAGCTATCTACCTGAGACCTCGGGTAATTACAAACAGCATGTATTTCCCTTAAAACGGTATGCTACATTCAAGGACCTGAGTCAGAGGATATTTAATGAAACTGGCAGTGATATATGGAACCGATATTCGTATCCGCGTGGAACCGATACGCATCACAACAATGTGGTCATCAATAGCAATGAAAGTATGGAGCTTGCTATTAATTTCATGGGTGATAATGCCTTTGATTCCAATCGCGGAATTTTGGTGTTTGTAGATGCATCTTGGTAGCCTCTTTTTTTTTTTTTTACATAATAAAGACGAAAGCATTGCACATGTTGTTAGTATTTATATGGTTATTAGCTGGGCCAATATTGCTGTGTATTGTATACATTGTTATTGTTTATATGATTTATTAAAATTTGTATAATCCTGATCCTTATAAAATACTGAGCTAATATTAGCATGGCATAATCCAGTTGATGTAACTGTTACGGTTTTGATTAACAAGCAAGATTTGATGCCGTCGTAAAATTCTGTACTTTGTGATTGTAATAGCATTTTGGTGTTAGCCGGAATTATCTACTACTCTACTTCTTTATATTTCTCACCGGTTTCCCTTTTCTTTTTTTACCTGTAGTTATACATTAGAATTAGTATGTCACGGTAATTACTTGGATACTTGCCACCTCTTATATAACGATTGATTAACTTTATAAAATAAACGTTTTAGGATGCATGTATGGATTTCTACACTATTGCAGATTGTTTATCGGTGATTAGCAATACAAACCAATTGTGACGAAACCATTTTATGAAGTAGCAAATTGAGACCATACAACGTAGGTTTAGATACGAATCAAAAAGATGAAATAGACCTAAAACGAGATCTCATGTGTAAACAATTTCTAGGATGGCATAACTGTATTTGCATACATCAGTATAATTTCTCTACGTATAGTGATAAAGCAGGTTCGAAATAACTACAATATCTTTTATACAAGTGATAAAAATATGTTTACACATAAAAGCGAAATCTAAAGGATGTGACACTATAACTGTAGGCACACGGGAAATTATGCAGATATTATTTAGTTATGTTGAGTAATGTTTTTACGATAATACGATATTTATATGAATGTCATTTTTTTTAACGCGAGTACATGCTGTATGTTAGTAGATAAGAACATGAAGTACTAAGAATTTATTTTTTTAAATGCAAAGCTGGAATTTTTAGCATAAGAAATGCGTCCTATGAGGGCAGTCCAAAAGCAACTGAACTTTTGAAATACTTTAGAGCTACTCTCACGTCTAAAGAAAAAAATCTCGTATGCCAATAAACATGGACGCCACCAAGGAAAATGGGTTTACCAAAACTTTCATAACATGCTCGTTCAATTCCGATGTCGGGAGGATGGGGGAGAATTTTTTATTATTTAAGCGTCAGATTCTGATTCAGACAATAATGCAGAAGAATCATCTTCCTCATCCGACTCTACTTCTTCTTCTTCATCCGATGTATCATTCTCTCTCTTGGCAACAAGACAATAACGAGCAATATGACCAGGATTACCACACTCATAGCACGTCTTGACAGCTCTTTCTGTCGTACCATGGGAGACATCCCCCGTCACTGCAAGAGGACAATCACGCGCAATATGTCCATGCTTATTACAGTTGTAGCATGTAATATCTCTTGCTTGACAATCTTTGGCATAATGATTGATAATACCACAGTTTTCACAGACAACGGGTTCATAACGTGTACCCGCATGACTGGATCCTCCTCTACCTCTACCTCCTCTGCCTCCTCTACCTCTTCCTCCTCTACCACCACGGAAACTCGTGCTGCTGTCGCGTTGAGGGGCTATGGCTGTTGATGTCTCGCCATCAGTGAGAATCTCTACCGATCGTGGTTGTGCTTCATTGGGACAGTTTCTAGCTAAATGACCCTACACAAACATCTTTTTGTAAGCGATCGGCACCTCATCGGGGAGAGGGGGACGTGTTTCTTTATCCTTACCATCTGCTGACAATTGAAGCAACGTCCTTTACCACCTTGACCAGAAGTAGTGGGAGAAGAAGCGGTTTCGCGGTCAGGACATTGGGCAATCAAATGTCCCTCTACGATTGTGTTTTAACACAGTGTAATATATGTATATATATAAAGTGGTAAAGTGGTATTACCTTGACCGCAAACAAAACAAGTCTTGGCTTCAATGACCTTTTCAGCGGTACATTCACTCGAGACATGACCGGGTTGCTTACAGTTATAGCAAAGTCTTTCTGGTTCTTCACAAGCAACGGCATAATGGCCACCTAAAAAGAAGTCAAGTTTAGCTCTTCCTGTTCTAAACTATTTTTTTTTTTTTAAAAAAAAGAAATGGTTGCGATCGTATTACTCTTTCCACACTTGAAGCAAGATCTTCCCACGTAAACCATTATTCAATATATTTTTCCAAACGAAAAAAAGGTAAAAAAAGAAAAAAAAAAAAAAAAAAAAAAGTTTAGAATGTGGTTGTTTTGGGTCTAAAGAAAAAAAAATGGTTTATTTTTTCTCGACCAATTGAATCTGCGTCAAAAAAGAAATCTGAAATGTGTGTGTGTGTGTGGGAGAAACATTTGTGTCTAAAAAGTAGCTTTTTTCTAATGGGAGGCATATTTTGAATTGATTGACTCAAAATTGTAATCGATATTGTAAGCAGAGGCATCTGTTTGAAAAGAAGCCACCATAGGAGTCACTAACAATTAAAATGTTAGCAACGAAAAGATCATACCCCCCCATGATTTACAATACTAATATACCTGATACGCATCCATTCATTAAGGCCCATTTATCCGTCCCAGGCAAACCATCTCGATCCGCATTAATCGCCGTGAAATCAGGCGCAAACTTGAATTTTTCTCCTTCCACCTTCTCAAATAACGATCCATAACTGGCCTGATGAAATTTGGTGATATGGATAGGACATTTAGAGTCCAGCATGGGAATATTCACATTATACATCCCATTCTGAGGCCATGGGTACTTGTATACGTGCTGGATAATATCAGATGCCGTTTCACAACAATTCTGAATACATTCCACTCGTCGGTTACAGAAACAAAACGACACCGAAATCGCTTTGCACTTGTTTAAAACGCCTTCCATGGCAGCTCCCACTGTACCTGACGCTAACGTGAAAATCGTCGAAATGTTTCGTCCGTAATTTGGTCCACCAATGACCATATCAAATACCTCGTCCTTGTACAAATGATTCAGTGCAATATTGACACATGTAGCTGGTGTTCCACTCAGCTATTTTTTTTTTTTTTTTTGTAGTTTTTGTTAATAAAGTATCTCACGATACAAAAAAAAATTATAGTGTGATACTTGCCAACACAAAATCGTTGTCATGGTGTTGCTCATCACTTATTTCGCCTGTCACTCGATTGTAATATCGCACATGAATCTCTTGCTTGATCATGAAGGACTTTGCAATCCATGACTTTTGGCTGTCGGGAAGACATACTCTAATTTTTAGAAGAAAGGTATGTGTGTGTGTGTGAACAAACTACGGTTCTGTGGGTTATGAAAAGAGCTTTTTACTTGACATCCCAGCCGAGATTCTCCAAATGCTGAATAAAAGGTAAAATAAAAGGGGATTCTTCCAAACTGGGAGGCCCTGTGTTCCCCCGCACGTCACAGTGTTATTTGTTTGTTTATATTATGAAGAATGTTGTTGTCGTACCATCATCATTTGAAATTAAAACCTTCATCTAAATGTTTAATAGAAAGGGAGTGTCAAAAGAAAAAAAAAGGCGGGATTTATTAGGTTACTTTATTGATAAGCCCAGAAAAAAAAAAGATTAACGGTAGATTAAAGATAAGTAATTTTTTTTTTTTAACATGCACATGAACTTGCTTCTGTCTCGGTGGTATTAAGATTTATCTTTTGCACTATGAAAATAAATCAGGATGAGTGGATCATGTGTATTCATTAAAAAGTACTACTTACTTTGATCCCTGTGATCGTTAGGACCATTACCATCGATGCCAGGCAATGACTGAGCAATCTTTCTAAATAACGACTTGACCTATAAGAAGGTTTTAGTAAAAAAGAGAAATGTGTATGATATGCACATAGCATTTTTTATACGCATTACATTATGTCCTGCTTTAGCACTGGTTTCAATAAACATCACATTCAATTCCTTGGATCGCTTCTCGGCATCTTCGACCGTAACCTCTCTTCAAAATAATATAATTAGCCTTCAATAACAACAGCAATACCTATTCCTCTTACCTCTTGTCACTCAGGTCGGATTTGTTGCCAACAAGTACAATGATCACATCATCTCCTCTTTCTGCTCTCACATCATCGATCCACTTGGACGTATTCATAAAGGACTGACGATCTACAAAAAAAAATAGGAGTTATAGGTGCAGGCACACTTCACAGGGTGGGGCTTGGTACCTTACTAGATATATCATAGACAATTACAGCAACCGACGAGTCTCGGATGTAACTGGGAATCAAACTACGGAAACGTTCCTGTCCAGCCGTGTCCCACAATTGCAGACGCACCGTTTTATCTTCCAAATACATGGTTTTCGACAAGAAATCAATACCGATTGTAGCCTACTCTCTCTTTTTATGAGTGTCTCTTTCTTTTATTGTAACCGTTTAGAGTCTCCATTTACCTGGTATGTATTATCAAAGGTGTCGTACATAAAACGGGTAATAAGTGAGGTCTTGCCAACTATTATTGCCACTCAGTCTTTCATGTCTATATTTTGTTTTCTTGTTATATATATATTACCACTTTGTTCACCAAGGAAAACAAGCTTGTACTTTCTTAAGGGACTACTGAATTCGGTGCTTGTCATTTTATCGAGATGAAAAAAAAAAGAGTTAATAGAGAAAGAGGTTTAAACTCCAAAAAAAAAAAAAAAGTAGAGTTAAAATTCATGTGACTGTAACACCAAAAAAAAAAAGTTTTTGTTCTTTCAAATGAAAGCCCTTCTTTCTCTCTTTTTCTCTCTCTCTTTCTCTCTTTTCAGTTGATTCCAGTGTCTAATTTCTCTCTAAACATACTAAATCATAGAAATGAAGGGAGAGGAAAGAAATAATGGGATACGTTCATCTAAAAAAGGTTGGATGATCTAACCAATCAAAAAGTCACTAAAAAACTTTAAGTCAGTTCCCACATCTCCCCCCATATCCAAAGGGCAGTTTTGACAATCCGAGTACATCATGTGAGAACAAAAAAAAAAAGCTGCTTCTTAAACCATCCAAACACAATGACCCTTTTCTTTCTTCTTAACAAAAGGTTTTTTCACTAATGACCCGAAATATCATAAATTACATAATTTAGTACGATCATCAAAGCAGAAACAATAAAAGAATCGCCAAGGCCTTTTTTTTTTTATCATTGTTCTTTTCATGTGCGCCCCACTTTGCCTTATTAGGACAGTGATTTTTACAGTCAATGGGTCATTTTCAGCCATCATTGTCTTTATCAGATTTTTGTATTGAATAAAAAAATACCTCCCTTATGAACTATAAGCCTTTTTCTACTCTTTATCCTTACAAGAAGTATATATCAGTAAAACATGATCATTTAAAAGTTTATGCACTGGCTATCTTTTTTTTTTTAGATTATACGACAAAAGGTTTTTAGACGTTTTCCTTTTTTATTTTGGCACCAGATCTTGTAGAAATTAACATGGACTACTTAAACTTTATATTTCCAAGCGACTATTATATTGATGACGATGAGTCTATAGAACAAACAAAAGATATGACCTATCAATATGATGACATCAAAAAGATCATTGACTTTAATTCATCTACCGAAACTCCCAAAGTGGACTGAATTATGTATTATCTAAAAGCTTTCTGAGTGTTAATAGGACGCTCCTGCTAACGAGAAAGCAACGCTTGAGTAACACTAACAAATTCTTTAGCCGCAGTGGCGACACGATTATCGAGTGAAGGTCGGGAAGACATTTTTTTAACAGGGTGTCAAAAAAAAAAAGGGGACAATTTGTCAGAAATTGTTAGAATATTTGCGAAAAGTAAAAATTAACAATTCTAATGGACCTCTTTTAAAAAACTCTACTTCTTATTCAAAAATCATGTTCCCGTCATATTTGTTTTACCTTGTTTCAAAGCTCAAGGTGACGGTTTTCTATCTACATAAGACTTTCATTCTATTTCGCCTATGCGCTCTTCTTTAAGACAGGCTTCCAGAGCCGCAACAGACATCAACTTTTCATGAGTTCATCATTCATGGAAGTTTTGCTTTTTTTCTGCTTCTTGTTCTTTTTACTCTTTTTATATTCGTTATCCTCCTCAGATTCTTCGCCGGTAACGTTTTCAAGTGATCGCTTATCATGAATACTTGCAATAAACGTTTCTTGATTAAAAGGCTTGTCCTAAATGGTTCCTGTATAAACAGCCCAAGAGGCGTCTGTAATCTATCAGAAAGATGCGGCACCTGTTCGAAGTACTCGAGACATTTGTCTCTTAATTTTTCTTCTTAAATAGCTATAAATGTGAGCAAATAATATAATAATGACATTATATTGCATTACTTACTTTTGATTTCTTCAGACATGCTTACATCCGGAACGTTGCCTCATTCAGTTCCTGCACCCATTTGGTACAAGAGTCTTGACACCTCTCCATATTAAGACGCCTACATGAAATATTGTGCGCGCGAAACAGAGGTTCGCTTGTTCCTAGAATACATAAAAGAAACTGAAGGGATCGTGGGGAAAAAATGAATGCTCCCCATTAAAATATAAGCCTTCTGATCTCATTATAAGTCATTTCCTTTCCCTTCTTCGGTATAAATAGTCAGCGTCAAATTAGATTTACAAATTAAGATTTGATAATAAAGAATCCCTTTTTTTTTTTATAAGTACTTCTTTATTACTTTAATGTATAAATTGAATCGGTAGGGGTAATATATTTGATTTAGGTAGTGTGATGATTTATTTCTTATCTTCTGCAGAAGAGTAGAAAGGATAATCTGTATAACCAACTGCATCATGGCTATAAAAAGTATTTCTATCATACTTGTTCAACTCCCAGCCATTTTGAAGACGCTGAACAAGATCAGGGTTAGCAATAAAAGCACGACCAAAGGCAATCAAATTACCAGTCTTTTCAGCAATATCAATGGCTAATTGATGAGCGTTGGAGTAACCACTAGCGGTAATAAAAGGGCCCTTCCAAATTCGACGATAAGGGGCCAAGGTATCTACAACACAAACAGCGGTATCGCTGTTGGTATCGGCACGCGCTTCAATGAAATGAAGATAGGCCAAGTCCGCATGCTTCTTTTGAATCTCGGTTGTTAAATAACTCCACGTGTCAACCACAGATTCATCTTGCATGTCTTGTTGTACACCACCGGGAGAGAAACGAATGGCCACACGTTCGGCACCAATGGCTTCTACCACAGCATCCAGTACCTCGAGAGAGAAACGGGTACGGTTTTCAATCGAACCACCATAGATATCTGTACGCTTGTTGCTGCTGGTATTGATGAATTGATCGAGGAGATAACCGTTAGCACTGTGAATTTCAACACCATCAAATCCCGCTTCAATCGCATTAAGAGCCGCTTGACGGTATTGTTCTACAATGGCATGGATCTCTTCGATCTCGAGAGAACGAGGTTCTTCATTGTCGGTACCCAAGAGGGACTTGCCTCCGATAGCAATGGCAGAAGCAGACACAATTTGCTCCCCGTTAGGGTTGAGATACTTGAAACCAGCACGGCCAATGTGCCATAATTGGAGAAAGATCGAAGCCTTCTTTTCATGAACAGTTGAGGTCACCTTCTTCCAGGCCTCAATTTGTTCTTGCGTATAGATGCCGGGAGCTTGCTTGTAACCACCGGCAAGACGATCGATAAAGGTAGCTTCTGTAATTAGAAGACCACCTTCTGTAGCTCTTTGCTTATAATATTCCACCATAAGGTCGGTAGGTACGGCTTCAAGTGTGGCTCTGAAACGTGTTAAGGGGGCGAGAACAACACGGTGCTGAAGTAAAGTGTTGCCAACTTTGACGGGAGATAAAATGGCTTGGTTGCTCATGTTATTTAAAGGGTGATGGAAAAAGGTAAAGAAATAATGCAATTAAAAAATAATTCAAAACTTTGCCCTTTATAGTGTATTTACTTTACCTGTCAGAATTTGCTGAATAATCCAACCAAGTCGATTTGATGGGAACCAAAGTCATAAATATGTAATTTGTAATGAAATACGTATGGTTTATCAGCAACCCAGAGCTGTCACAACCATGATGAAAAGCTTTATCCGATCCCCTTAACCCGTGTGCATTCGATACACAATAATACTACTCGTGGATGGCATGATCACCAAGCTAATTGAGGCTACACAAAACACCCACCCCCTTGTTTTTCAGTTAGTAACAAGATTTATTTTTTAGACATTAATAATTCTGTAGTACTTTCATGCAAAACCAGTGTATCGCGTTACATACAGAGAATTATTACGTCCTACGAACGGACTTTATTAAAAGAAAAATTCCATAAGACGACTCAAAAGACACTTTATTGTACAGAACATTTGTTTTATTTATACAATTGGTTATACTACTCAGAACTGTAATCAAATGACATGCCCATTTCTTCATAGATAAAAGCTTACCTGAGCTGTGAACGCCCAGACGAAAACTGTTGGGAAGAGTTCAAGTGTTTTGGCATTGTATTCCAACCAATTAGATTACATTGTAATTTAGTATTCCTTCTTATTAAGGCACCATCACAACTGGATACAGGCACAGTAATAATAAATTTATGCTTTTTTTCTTAAAAAAGAAACTATTATATAGTTCGTACAATGCGCTTGACAGTGTCTGTATTTGATTGTAATATGACCCCAGCACTAAGGAGATAAGGATTACAGTTAAATAAAAACCTTTGCAAACATGAATGTAAAAAGCAGTCAATCGTCTCACTTGTTTGCCGATCCCTTTCATAACAAAGTCATATCATCCACACACACACACACTACCCATCACGGAAACGGTCAATTTTTTACCGTCCCCGTGACGAACGCGGTCAATTTCTCACCGTCTCCATGACGGGCGCGGATTTTAAATTCACCGTATTCGTAAAGGATAGGGATTTTTAATTCAACATATCCGTGACAGATACTGCCTATAGTTCATTACTTTCACTGTATCCGTGACAGATACTGTCCTTATTTCATTATTTTTTTTTTTACCATATCCGTGACAGACAGGGTCTATTTATTTCCATTATCAACTGTATATTCGACTGATTTTATGGAATTGTTCAGAATTCTATCTTTTATATTTTCCAGAATCTTTAAAAGCCTATTACTTTTGTAAAGAATAATACGCCATTATACTGTTGACCAGTTATATTTAATTTGTATGTTTATAAAAAAAAAAAAGTATTTTATTTATTAAAGTGAAAACAATTTGTATGAACAATAAAAAATATTATGATGTTATTTTAAAAAAGAACGCTTTTCTTAGGGACAGCCAATTTTTCCTTAGGGACAACCAAAGTGCACGTAGTCGCAACGTAAGATCTTTGATTTGGATAAGACAAATAGATGTAAATCGATAATGATACAGCGAAAGATGAGAAGAGAATATAGTTCTTAGATGTAAAAGAGTAAAGAGTTTACAACGGGTTTATGTAAGAAGATGTAGTGATTGTATGATTTACAATGGACAACAAAATACTACTTAGTATCAATTGTAAGATCAATCCCAAATTTAGGTGAAGACAAAACTCAAGAATATTTATTTAAAAGAAAAAAAAAAGAAGAGTATTTATTAGAAAGATCCTATCATGTGTAACAACAAGCCATATTATTATTGGCTGCAACAGTATCAAATGCCAAAATACCACTCACACAATATTTTACAACGGGAAAGCTTAAGTTAGTAACAGAGTATGCTAGACATTTTTATTATTTACAGAATATTTAAATAAAAAAAAATTGGGGAGAAAAGAGTAATTTGTAGGAAAAACCTTTTAAATAAGAGTGGGAAACTAATACAACGTCAAACATACGGAGATGGTCAATTTTTAAAATTCCTGTCCGTCACGGATCCGGTCAAAATCGTTGTTAACCTTCACCGTAATTTTGTGATGTATTGAGAATGTCAAGACCTCCGTATATATTTTTTTTTTAAACGTATTTTTTTAGAATAATCTGATGGTCTACACATAAGTTCAAGAAAAATGTTAACGTTGATTGACATGCCATATCATCTTAACTAAACTTTTATATCTTATCTGATCGATTGTTTGTTGTTTTTTATAAAATATGCTTCATTATCAGTACATGCTACAACTGACAACTACCCAAGTTCCTGTGACTTGTTTGGATTATTTGCAAATGTTTCAATTTTAGTTAAAGGCCAAAATATTATGGGAGGCAACGAGTTCTTGTGTTACTGTTTTAAAAAAACCATGCGGCTGTAGCTTTATCCGGATTAATTTAAATAGCATATTCTTAGTTGCAAAAATGTTGGTGTAACTCTCTAAGCCAATTATATTTATACTTTTTTGAATCCCCCCCTTCATAAAAATATCTTGTAAAGATGATGTAATTGTCGTTCTTTTTCACCCAAAACTTATTAAAACTTCAAGCATCGGATAGTCATCGATACCTAGGAACAAGAAGAAAACTTGGCATATGGGAGCGCTTTATTGACTCATTGGATGAGACTAGATTCAAGCAGGATATGCGAATGTTTAAAGATCCCTTTGAAAAAACCGTTACCATGATATTTCCGAATCAGGACGTTAACAGACAAGCGTCAGAAAGCAGCTCATGGTAGTACTTTCTCGTCTGGGGAAGCGATGAAAATGGTGCTTCAGTTGGAAGAATTGCAAGGTTAGCAGGCATCAGTGAGGGGTCTGTTCATGCCTTTACAACAAGGTTCTTTGATGTCATGTTGTCCATGGAGAGCGATGTCATTAAATGGCCTGGCAAGGAGCAAAAAGAAAAAATCAAGGACCTCACCGAAAAGAACAATGGATTTCCAGATTGTCTTGGCTTTGTTGACGGCACCCTGATTCATCTGGAACACAAGCCAAAGTTCAGAGGTTTGGAGTTCTTTAACAGATAAAAAAAAAAGATACTCCATTCAAACGATGGCCGTTTGTGATCCAGACAGAAGAATCACTTTTTTTGCAACCGGTTTTCTTGGATGTAGAAACGATTCTCGAGTTTTTGGAAGTTCTGACTTGGGAAAAAATCTTGACAAGTACTTTGAAGGTGAGGAGTATCTCCTGGGTGACTCTGGTTACAGTCTGGAAAAGAATGTAATCATCCCTTACAGAGACAATGAAAAGGGTGGTTATACCAAGGAGATGAAGACATTTAACTACCTGCATGCAAGAACCAGAGTTAGCATCGAGAACTGCTTTGGGGTGTTGAAGATAAGATTTGGCAGCCTTAGGAATCTTCGGTGCAAGATCAACGTTAAAGAAGCCTTGTACCACGTTATGCGTTGGATACGTGTTTGCGCCATGTTGCATAACATACTTTTGGATGATGTGGATGATGTTGCTTATGATGACAATGATTACAACGGACACACACCCCAGCCCAAAAGTGACGCTATGGACCAAGAGCCCACTGTTTCTTCCAACAAAAGCTCCAAAGAACAGAAGGTCGCCAGGGACATGGCGTCAAAAAAAAGGGACAATTTGTCAAAAATAGTTAGAAAATTTGAAGAAAATAAAAAAAAATAGTTTATTATTCTAACGGACCTCTTTTAAGAAGCTCTACTTCTTGTTCATAAATCATGTTGGCTGTCTCAATTGTCTGGCCTTGTTTTAAAAGCTTAAGACGACGGTTTCCTATCTGCATAAGACTTTCATTTCATTTCGCCTATGTGATCTTCTTTGTCCTTTTAAATTTTAATATGTACAGGCTTCCAGAGCCGCAATAGATGTCGGCTTTTCATTGTTGTTGGTAGTATCTAAACATGATTCGCTTCTACCAGCACCATTGCTATGAGCTCCAGTTTCGATCTCATAATGTTCCATGAGTTCATCATACATGGGAGTTTAAGTTTTTTTTTTTTTTCTGTTTCTTGTTCTTTTTGCTCTTCTTATCTTTGTAATCCTCCTCAAATACTTCGCCGGTAACTTTTTCATTTGATATCTTATCATGAATAAACGTTTCTTTATTATAATGCTTGTCTTAAACGATTCCTGTATAAACAGCCCAAGAGTCGTCTGTAAATCTATCAAAAAGATGGTGGCACCCAGTTCGAATTATGATGTGATAATAAAGAATGCTTTTTTTTTTTTTTTTTTTTTTTTTTTTTTTTAAAAAAAAATGATTTTTTATTACTTTAATGTACAAATTGAATGGTAGGGGGTAATATATTTGATGTAAATAGTATGATGATTTAGTTCTTCTCTTCTGCAGATGAGTAGAAAGGATAATCTGTATAACCAACAGCATCATGGTTATAGAAAGTACTTCTATCGTACTTGTTCAATTCCCAACCATTTTGAAGACGTTGAACAAGATCAGGGTTAGCAATAAAAGCACGACCAAAGGCAATTAAATCACCAGTCTTTTCAGCAATATCGATGGCTAATTGAGGAGCGTTGGAGAAACCACTGGCGGTAATAAAGGGACCCTTCCAGATTTGACGATAAGGGGCCAAGGTATCTACAACACAAACAGCGGTATCGCTATGAATATTGGCACGCGCCTCAATGAAATGAAGATAAGCCAAGTCCGCATGCTTCTTTTGAATCTCGGTTGTTAAATAACTCCACGTGTCAACCACAGATTCATCTTGCATGTCTTGGAATACACCACCGGGAGAGAAACGAATGGCCACACGTTCGGCACCAATGGCTTCTACCACAGCATCCAATACCTCGAGAGAGAAACGGGTACGGTTTTCAATCGAACCACCATAGATATCTGTACGCTTGTTGCTGCTGGTATTGATGAATTGATCGAGGAGATAACCGTTAGCACTGTGAATTTCAACACCGTCAAATCCCGCTTCGATCGCATTAAGTGCCGCTTGGCGGTATTGTTCTACAATGGCATGGATCTCTTCGATCTCGAGAGAACGAGGTTCTTCATAGTCGGTACCCAAGAGGGTCTTACCTCCGATGGCAATGGGAGAAGCAGACACAATTTGCTCTCCATTAGGGTTGAGATACTTGGAACCAGCACGGCCAATGTGCCATAATTGGAGAAAGATCGAACCCTTCTTTTCATGAACGGTGGAGGTCACCTTCTTCCAGGCCTCAATTTGTTCTTGTGTATAGATACCAGGAGCTTGCTTGTAACCACCAGCAAGACGATCGATAAAGGTAGCTTCTGTAATTAAAAGACCACCTTCTGTAGCTCTTTGCTTATAATGTTCCACCATAAGATCGGTAGGTACGGCTTCCACTGTAGCTCTGAAACGTGTCAAGGGAGCGAGAACAACACGGTGCTGGAGTAAAGTGTTGCCGACTTTGATGGGAGAGAAAATGGCTTGGTTGCTCATATTATTTTTTAAAAGGATAATGGAAAAAGGTAAAGAAATAATGCAATTTAAAAAAAAAATTTGCTTTCTTTTAATTTATAGTGATGTATTTTACTTTTTACCTGTCAAAATTTTGCTGAATAATCCAACCCAATCGATCTGACGGGAATCGAAATCATAAATATAGAATTTGTAATAAAGTATGTATGAATTTATCAGCAACCCAGAGCTGTCACAATTTTAATAAGAAGCTTTATCCGATCCCCTTAACCCGATTGCATTTAATACAGACATACTACTCGTGGATGGTGTGATCACCAAGTTAATTGAGGCTATACAAATCACCCGCCCCGCCCCCCCCCCTTGTTTTTCAATTAGTAACGAGATTTCTTTTTTAAGACATGATTAATTCTGTAATTTTATGCGAAACCAGCGAATCGGATTACGCGGAAAGAGTTATCACATCCTACAAACGGACTTTATTTTTTTAAAAAAAAAAAAAAATCATAAGACACTTTTTTTGTACAGAACAATTGCTTTATTTATACAGTCTACCATATCACTTAGAACTATATTTAAATGACATACCAATTTCTTAACAGATGAAAAACTTTACCTGAGCTGGTGAGCACCCAGACAAAAACTGTTGGGAGGAGTTCAAATGTTTTGGTATTGTATTCCAACCAATTAAATTACACTATAATTTAGTATTCCCTCCTTTTAAGGCACCATCACAACTAGATACAGGCACAGAAATAATAAATTTATGCTTTTTTTTAAAAAAAAGAAAAAAAGAAAGAAGAACTGTTACATAGTTCGTACAATGCTTTTAAAAGTGTCTGTATTTGATTGTGATATGACCTCAGCACTAAGGAAATGAGGATCACAGTAAAAAGAAAACGGATCTCTTAGGGGACAGCCAGGGTGCGCGTAGTCGTGATGTTGGGATTATGATACTGTAATAGGCATCAAGAGGTCAATATAGCTTAATAACTTGAAATAGATACAAATTAATTACAGCCAACATAGTGTTAACTAGTATATGTATGTAATAACTTACTTTCACCTACTCGTTTGGACTTTACCTTAATATTTCTGCGTAAGATTAAGATCAAACGAGCTTAAAAGGCGAAGGAGTGATGGTAGACCTGTCAAACCAAGTACAAATCATTCAATATACATTTATTGGTAATTATCATATTGTTTTTGAGTATATTTTCTTGTTTCCAAGTCCAGAGGATAGCCAAAAAAAGGATAGCCAAAAAAAAAAAAAAAAAAAAAAAAAGGATAGCCAAATCACAGATCGCACGTTGGGACTACGTGCACTTTGGCTGTCCCTATGGAAAGCGAAAAAAAAAAAAAAAAAAAAAAAAAAAACCTTTGCAAACATGAATGTAAAAAGCAGTCAATCGTTTCTTTTTGCTGATCTCTTTTCATAATAAAGTCATATCTTCTACACACACACACATATATACATATTTTTTTTTTTAAAAAAAAAAAATTCTTTAGAAAATCTGAAGGATAGTCCCCTTCCAAAAGCAATAGGTTAGCCGTTCAAGTCATTGGAAAATACACTATGATCTTGTCTTTATCGCTCTCTCTCTCACTGTGTCTACTGATTTATCTGGGTATAGAAACAAAGACACTCATTCAAGCAAGTCATCTCCCGCCTTTTGGAGCTGGCTAAATTACCGTACCTGGTATCAACTCGTTTCAATAAAATCTTGAAAGAAACGGTTAATCAACAATTATCTCTCCCTTCGTGTAAATCATGCAATCGTTCCTTGGCACGCATGGACCCGTGGGAAAGGACGTAAATCAGAACACCTTCAGTAGTTACGCATAACTACTCTGAAAAAAACTAAACAATGTGGGGCCTAGATAAAATCATTCTTGGCTAGATTTCACAAAACTAAAGATCTCTTTTGAACTTGGTATTTAGTCAGTTCACCCTAAAAACTAATTTTTTTTTTTACTTGGGTTGTATGTCTTTTTTAAAATTAATACTTTGATTGTGTAAACTGAAGCAATAAGGCATTTGTCAAATGTTGTCTTGTTTAATATAAACACGTCCTTTTTTCTAAAAAAAAAACTGACAGAATAAAAAAAAAAAAAGGGAATTATGGGAGCTAAAGATTTGGCTATTTCTTTTCCCGTAGAGACGCAATTACTTTAACCCAAGCAGTAACACTTTCTCCATGACAACCCGCCGAAAAAAGAAATCACGCATTGTGGGAGGCTGAAAAAAATCACGTTTGCGGATATTTAAAAAAAAAAAAACGTTATAAGAGTTTTGTTGTATTCGAGGAAGGGTTTGGGGGGGGGAGGAAGATCCTCTCTCTCTCCAATGGATAACAGTTAGATATTTCTCCTCGTAAAAATTAAACGGGACACCAAAAAAAAAAAACCCTTGTTTAAATGTGCCCGTTCTCGGAGGAGGAGGGGCTTTTTGACATGTGATTTCTTTTTAGTGACTTTGTGTGACTCACCCCGCACACGAATAGGACGTATCACACAAACAGTTTCTCTTTTTTTTTCTTCCCTTTCTTTCTTTCATTATTTACATACAATGTCCAACCCTATTGAAGAAGGAAAGAAGTTAGCAGCTTATCGTGCTGTGGATGAATACATCACAGCCGACCATAAGGTGATTGGTATCGGATCTGGATCTACTGTGGTGTATGTTGTCGAACGTATTTTGCAAAGACCGGAATTAAAGCACATTGTTTATATCCCCACTTCTTTCCAAAGCAAGTTATTGATTATTGACGGTGGTCTTACTTTAGGCAGCATTGAACAGTAAGTAGACTTTAGTAGTGTGTATAGAGAGTCCTACTGACACAATGAGGACAGGTATCCCGAGATCGATGTGACAATTGATGGAGCTGATGAAGTGGATTCCGATTTAAATGTCATTAAGGGAGGAGGAGCATGTCAATTCCAAGAAAAGGTGGTTGCCGAAGCAGCCAAGAAATTTGTGATTGTGGCCGATTTTAGAAAGAAGTCCAAGTTGTTGGGTACAGAATGGACTAAGGGTGTGCCCATTGAAGTAGTCCCCATGACCTATCAAAGTGTAATGAAATCCATCGATACCAAATTAAGTCTGAAACCCCTCAGCTCCAAGCTTCGTATGGCAGTCAATAAGGCAGGCCCCGTTGTCACGGACAATGGCAACTTTGTCATCGATACGCATTTTGGTCCCATCGAAAACCCTCTCGCCTTATTAAGAGAAATCAAGTTGTTGACAGGTGTTTATGAAGTTGGCTTGTTTTGTCAAATGGTTGAAAAGGCTTACTTTGGTGAGGAAAATGGAACAGTGGATATCTGGACCAAATAAAAAAAAAAAAGTCGCGTTATGTATTAGAACTCCGACAAAGTTTTTTTTTTTTTTTTTTTTTTTTAAATGGGTGCAGGCCAAAAAAAGGTTTTTGAAAAAAAAGAAAAATGTATACATGTTAAGGGAGATATTACATGTAGATCAAGTGTTACTTTACTGCTAATTAATAACAGAAAAAAAAAGGGGGAGGGAGAGGAGGAGAGGAGGAAAGATAGGGATCTGTAATAGAACATTTGTTTGATCAACTTTTTTTTTTTTTGGGCTTATAAAAAAACTATATCTTTTCTCCCCGCACGTGTAAAAAAAAAAAAAAATTATATAACTTTTTTTTTTTTTAATTATCAAAAATTACCAAAAAAAAAAAAAAAAAAAAAAAAAGAACCAGGAGTGATAAAGAAAAGACCATTTTGTAAAAAAAAAGTTTGAACTGTACATATTATGACAAAAAAAAAAAAAAGATCTCCTTTTTAAAATAAAAATAATGGGGGAGAGAAACAATTTTTTTTTTTTTTTTAGAAGAAAAAAAAAAATATTGATTTTGCTAATAATTTGGGAATTGGGTGTGTGAAAAAAAAATGGGGGGGATTATGAGAGAAAATGAAAAAGAAAGATTTATGCCTTGGTAGCCTTCTTCTTGGGGGCAGCAGCAGCCTTCTTAGCAGGAGCGGCCTTCTTGGCGACGGCAGCCTTCTTAGTAGCAGCAGCCTTCTTAGCAGGAGCCTTAACACCGGCCTTTTCAGTAGTGGTCTTCTTCTTGCTGGCAGCCTTCTTAGCAGGAGTGGCCTTCTTGGCAGCGGCAGCCTTCTTGGGAGCAGCAGCCTTCTTGGCGGGGGTAGCAGCAGTGGCAGCAGCAGCCTTCTTGGGAGCAGCAGCCTTCTTAGCAGCAGGTGCCTTCTTGGTAGCAGCAGCCTTCTTAGCGGGAGTAGCAGTAGTGGTAGCAGCGGCCTTCTTGGTAGCAGCAGCCTTCTTAGCAGCAGGTGCCTTCTTTGCAACAACCTTCTTGGCAGCAGTCTTCTTGGCAACGGGCTTCTTAGTTTCAGCCTTAGGTTCCTTGTTTAACTTGACGGTACCAGAAAGACCTTTTTATTTAAGGTTAATATAAACAAATAAACAAAAATAAAACACCCCATAATTTCCCCCTCTAGACACACAGACACACACGTCTTCATCCATCTATCTCCCCTGTGTCCCCTTCTACACATGTCAACCAACTGAATTTAATAATTTACCTTTGGGAAGAGCAAAGAGGTTTTTGGCACTACCACGCTTGATGGCAGCAGAGATTTGGGTATCGAAATGGGCACCGGCGGTGACCTTGTAGTTGGCCAAAATGAACTTTTTGATGGCAGGTCTGGAAGAACCCTTTCTTTCCTTTAAAGAGAGGATAGCAGCTATTTGTTAAAAATATGAGTTATGGATGATCTGTATACACAAACAAAACAAAAAAAAATTTACCCTTGATCATGGCCTCATACTAATTGAGAAAAAAAAAAAAAAAAAAAAAAGGGATCAGCAAAATTAAAAGAGAGTGAGTTGTATGTGCGGATTGCTTACGGTAGGGTGTTCGGCTTTCTTGGCGGGAGTGGTGGTTTTCTTAACAGTGGCAGCGACCATATTTATGAATGTATATAAAAAAAAAGTTTTTTTTAAAAGATGAGAGAGAAAAAAAAAAAAGAAAAAAAAAAAAAAGGAAGCGGGTTGGAAAAATAACACGGTCTTTTATACTTCCCACATTGAATTTAGCTGAGAATGATAAAATAAGCCAATCATTTGACTTGCTTGATTTTTTTTTTTTTTTTTTTGAAATTTTTAATTTTTTTTACAAAAAAAAAAAAAAAAAAAATGGCGCGTTCCTATTTTTTCAAGTTTGAAAAAGTATACTTTTTTTTTTTTTTTTTTTTTTTTTTTTTTCAAAAGGAAAAAAAAAAAAAGATAGGATATAGTCTGATGTTGGACAATGATACATCTCATGTACTACAGTCTGCTTATCTCATCAATGTATACATTGAATAGGCATCTCTTTTTATCTCTTTTTGTAAACAGTATCTCCCCCAAGAAAAAAAAAAAAAAAAAAACTTTGTTCCCTTTTTTTTTTTCATAAAATTTTTCTCTTCATGTATCCATTTCATATATGCCTTCTTTTAAAAGTTGCAAAGTAAACTTTTTTCTATCCAACACACAGTGGTGAAGAAGACCATTAAGAGCACATCATGTCTACATGATGCTTTATTAATTTATATCATTGCTCATTCTAATCATAGAATGAATTGATTTTTTTAAAAAAAAAAAAAAAATTGGGTCGATCGTTTTGGAAGAAAAAAAAAATACATCATGTTACCTTTTTTTTTTTTAAAAAAAAAAGACGGATGTATCAAAGACAAGAGTATTCCTTTTTATAATAAAACCGCCACCCTCTTTAAGACAAGGTAATTCTTTACCATACATTGTCAATGTGAATAGTCTATTTTTGATGGATAATGGATCTCTTTCCTACAAAAGAAAAAAAAGTACCCTTGCAAAAAATTAAAAAAAACAAAAACAAAAAAAAATTATTTTCCCCCCTTCCCTTTTTTTTTTTTTTGCTCAGTAAATTCTAATATCAAATCACATATATTAATCACTAATAAAGTATTATTGAAACTTACATGAATAGATAGCCATGATCTTTCTCCTTTGAATGGTGTAATTTTTGTATACCTTTTACACTTGAAAATAACAATCCTAGTTAAATCAATGTTTTCAGATACATTTTTGCAAATTGGAAAAAAAATAAAAAATAAAAAATAATTTTTTTTTTTTGGATGTCCTCCATCTCCTCCTCCCCCTCATTTCGATGCTTTTTTATCAATGTCTATCTTCCACATATGAAAGCAACGCTATCAATAGAAACAGACAACGGTAGTCATGGTAAACTTCCATGGTAATGTCTCTTTTATTTTGACTTTTTTTTTTTCTTCTTCTCTCTACCTTGGAAACAAGACATCATGAAATATAATATGACGATTTTTTAAAAAAAAAAAAAAAAAAAAAGAGGGAATTTTTTTTTTTTTGGAAATTTTTTTTTCCCATCCAAATTTTTCTTCTCATAATCTGAACTCGTGTAAATAATCAAATTACCCCAAAAAAAAAAAGGGAAAAGAAAGAGGAAAACCATCGTATCTCTTAACATATACTTTCAATGAATCAGAAATATATATATAAAAAAAAAGGTTACAAGTAGAAAAAGTTCCTTTCGGTGCGATCAACATTTTTTATTTTATTTTTATTATTTCGTTCGGTTTCGTCATCATTTCTCTTTCCGAATTTCCACCCATAAATTTGCCTCGATATCATTCAACCATCTCAACCTACAACAATTTGTAACAGCTTCCCTATTCATGCGCACTCTTTGTTTCTTTTGAAAGAGAGTAAAAGGACATCCACAAAAAAGATGGGAGGTTGAGGGCCTCCCGATTCTCTTTTTGTGTTTGCCACACCAATTGAGTTTACCGTGTGTATAACCCCAAGTACGTACAACGCTCTCGCTATCATGACACATGCGTCCAATACTCTCACCAAGATGACAATTACGTTGTATGCTTTCAACGAGATGACAAGTACGTTGTATGCTTTCAACAAGATGGCAAGTACGTTGTATGCTTTCAACAAGATGGCAAGTACGTTGTATGCTCTCAATATCGTGACAATGAATTAAATGTGCATCGAGTATATAAAGCTGCATCACACCTTAAAGAAAACTATCTCATCCAGCAGCAATAGCAACAGCAGCATCAGCATCAGCATCAGTAATATCAGCATCAGCAGCATCAGCAGCAATAGCAGCAGTAACATCAACAGCAATAGCAATAGCGGCAATATCAACATCAGAAGCAGCCATATTAGCATTAGAAGCAGCAATCAGCAGCAACAGCAAAAAGCAGCAGCAATAGCAGCAACAGCAGCAAAAGCAAAAGCAGCAAAAGCAGCAAAAGCAGCATCAGCAGCAATAGCAGCATCATAAGCCGCAGCAGCAGAAATAAGGTACTAGATCGATCATACATTGTAATTTCAATGCACACATTGTTAACCCCATAGATACCATGTTTGTACCATTTTTCATCATTTAAGGACAAAACAAGGCTTATATAAATCAAGTCTATCCTTTTAGTCTGATGATCCATGCAAACTTTTTTTTTATATCATCATCATCATGATGGTCCTTTTTTTTTACAAAAAAAAAAAGATCGCCTGTCTTTTTTGGAAGAGTGACACAACCTTTTAACTTTCTTTTTTTTTTGATATGTAAAAAATCGATATGACCTACTACTTAGCACTACCGGAACCTTTTCTCTCAAGCGTTCCGATGATCTAACAGAAATTAAACTTTTTTTTTTTAGGACAAGATGTCATTTCTGGCCTTCCCCCCTAAAAAAAAAATCCATAAGAAATCAAAATAAGCGTCATCTTTTTTTTAAAAAAAAAAAAATGTCAATCCACTCGAAGCACATTTGTTTTAACAGGAGTAGCACACTGCGTATCACATACACTCCCCCCCTTTTTTTTTCTTCTCAGTAAATCAACAACTAGAGTAAATAAGGGGTAGGACAAAAAGCATAAAAATTATAATACAGAAAAAAAAAATTTATAGAAAATAAGTTTGGGGATATACGTAATAGTGATGTAATATATAAGGTTTTATATAGTCCTTCTTTTTTTAAATTAAAACTTCGCGTTGATCTCTTCTTCTTTGCTCTCGAGCTCTTTCCAGTTCAATAGATCGAGGATCTAATGCTGCTGTAGTTAAACTACGGTTTGGTATCGTAATAAATTTTGGCATCGGTCGTAATTCTAGGTCCAGTGAAATATTAATACCTAAAAAAAAAAAAAAAAATACATTACAATTTTTAGTTTCTTTTTTTTCATAAAAAACTTTTTTTTTTGTATCACAACACACACACACAGACAATCCGTAATCTTTACCCGCTTGCAAGTGTTCAACCCATGATATCATTTCCACATGCGTATTCATTCTCAATAGCAATTGAGGTCCCTGGGGTGTCGTCAATCGGAGCGCATTGGGCCTTCGAAAGTAATCCAACGCACGTGACGCTTCAGCCCCTGCTAGAGACAACGTTAGAATCGGTGTGTAATAATACCGATGATAATACGAATAGGGTGTTCTTAGTGGCCATCGGTAGTAATTGTCATAATCGATCGTACATGATGTCTCTGTTGGCGCTGTACGGTAGATTCGTAATACTGTCCCCCATAACTCCACATACAACTTTCTAAATCAAACAAACAAAAAAAAAAATGTATTTGTTACATCAGTTCAAAAAAGTGAGCCACCCTCCCCCCCCCTCCTTCTTCTTTCTTATTTACCTCCAGCCACGGTAACGGCTCTTGACACCGGGTGTATCAAATTCCTTCTTGACATGAACATAACCCATTTTAAAAACGGTACAAGAATAAGCGGGTAACTCCTCTTTACCTTCCTCCTCACGTGGAAAGATCATGGATCGGCATCTATCCATTCGTTTACCATAGATGGAAGGCACACCCTCATAATCCGGTGGCGGTGTTGTAAATGAGGGTAACTGCACTGGCATCGAAACAGGTCTTGTGTTGACTTGTTTATTAAATCGAGGTCGAGGCGTATTCACGGTGGTTGAAGAAGGTAGCAGGAGTCCTCCATCCATTGGTCCTGCTGCTGCTGCTGATGTTGAATAATCATGAGCGGATGATGTGTTTGTTTGTACAGATGGTATTACGACAATAGCGGGTGGTGATATGGAGCTTTTCTTTGGGTACGAGTCGAATGCATGAATAGCGTTCAAGATAGAAGAAGGTGTGAGTAAAGGTGTATCATCATCATCCTCTTCGTCTTCGTCTACTTCGGGTATGTTATGAGGGGTCGTACTTTTGATGCTGGTGACATCTCCACGTTGTAGATGAACGGAGAGCGCTTTAGAACAGGTGGAGAGTAATCCGAGGTCTCGGGGATCGTCTAATCCGAGTCTTTGAAAATCAGGTTCGGACATGCTCAAGAATTTATCCAGGTCGATGCCTGCTTTTTGAAAGAGAGGAACATGGTGTTGTAAGGATAGATGGGTCAAAACGACGGATGAAAGCTTATCCTCTACTACTATCATTATTATTTTGGGTTAAACATTATTTAGGGTAAGAAAGTAGCATGCGTATTACCTGGTTCAATGGTTTGCATTTTCCGTGTGGGATTATATATGTACAATAAAAGACTTTAAAAAAAATAAAAATAGATAGAAATACAGGAAAGAAAGATGAAATAATACGAACAACCACAAAAAAAAAAACTTGTCTCTTTATAGACAAGGAACTAAATAAATAACAATCATAAAACGACGTCAATTTCATTAAAAAAAAAATATAGTTTTCCCCCCCTCGTGACAATAGGAAATAGAGGAGGAGAGAGAGTTCTCACATCGGTAGATCTCACAATTTTTAGTTTTTTTTTACAGACTCCTCTTTAATTTTTTATTTTATTTCGTCTTTTGATGCTAAATCACAAAAAGGTTAATATAAGGGGATTATTTCAAAAAAGAGTAGATAAACAAAATTTACCTCTGGCTTATGCAATGTTTCGTAATCAACATGAACAAAAGCGCGTTCAACATCAGGTAAAGACTCTAACTTTTGTTGAAGTGCTTCTCCAATGTCATGTGAAGTACGTAATTCCATATTGGGTGGTAAAACAATGTCTACTTCAACAAACAGATTGTTTCCCGCATGATACGCACGGCATGTATCCACCTGAATCACACCAGGATGAGTGAGCGCTACAAAAAAATTCCATTTGTGTTAGTTCTGCAAAAACTGTAAGATGCTTACACACTATCACACACACACACGCACACACACTTAGCGCACTAACCAATATAGGTAATCAAATTGAGAAACGTCGTATCCGCACTCTTGCCAACCACTAATGGAATATGTTCAAACAAGGTAGAGGTCCAGCTATGCAAGATAATTACAGCAATCACAATGGATCCCACCGGATCCACCCAGGCTGCCACTCGACTACCCACAATACCCGTCGTCAAACCCAGTCCATTCACAAGAAGATCATTACGATGATCCTGAGCCAGTACACGCGCAGAACTAAACTGAGAGATGGTCTTGCAATAGATATACAAGAGTAACTTGACAGCTAAAAGAATCATTTTTTTTTTAAGTGTCTATTTAGGATAAAAAAAAACAGAAAAAAAGCTTTTTACCCAAGGCAGCTGATACAAAGGCAATGGCTAAAGGTTTTAAATCAGGTGAATGAGAGGACTCGCTAAGCTTTTGAGCTGCTTCAATCTAGACCCCTTCAACATTAGTCATTTTATCACTTTTTTGTTGTTGTTGTTGCTTACGATCAAAAAGAGAGCTACACAGGACATCAAACAAGCAAATACGATAATACCAATGGTTTCCATTCTCGATTTACCCTATTCGAAAGTGAGGAAGAGGGGGGGGGGAAACGGTTTTAAAAAAACATATGAAAAACAAACAAACAAGAAAAAAAAAACGTACAGCAGGATACTTTGTAAGGTTGGATTTAGATGCTTGCTTTGCGGCCCACATGAGAACTAATGAACTTAAGAGATCCATAAAGGCATCAGCCATCGTAGAGAAAATGGATAAGGAACCAGAAGTGATGGCAGCGACCAATTGAAGCGCGAATAAAATGACATTGGCTACCACGGATCCATAAATGGCTATTTTCAACTAATAGAGGGTGTTTATCTTACTTGTGTACATGTATAAAAAAATTTAATTAAGACTTACTTTAAGCAACTGCTTCTGCTCATCGTTTTCATCCGTTTCATCCAATGCCGTCAACATGCTGTCAATCATATCGTTTTGGTTCTGATAAAAGGATTGAAGCTTCTTTTGACCCTTTAAACCCACTTGGATATAATCTTCATCCGTTTTTTTACCCTGAAGAAATAACGGGTCGTATCCAAGTGTACTTTCCTCCCCTTCTGAACGATGGACGTGTCTGTGTTTTAATTGGATGCTTTCAACCGTTGTTACTGTTGCTGTAGCAGACATCTCTATTTGTTGTTGTTTTTAAAAAGAAAGAACGAGAGAGAAAGAGAGAGAGAAGAAAATAAAAAGAAGAGGGTAGCACGTACGGTTGTGCATCTACGGGTTTAGATAACATGATCTACAAAAGGTTACTTCTTTTGTTGCAGGTGTGACGTTCATGCGGACCATCTATTTCCCTCTCTCTCCTCCCCCCCTCTTTCAAACATGAAAATCATTTCTTCTTCTTCTTCTTTCTTGTTCTTTTTTTTTTATATATACGTATATATAAAACACACGTTATGATTCAACTATTACCAACTGAACTACTTTGGACTGTTCTAAATAATTTGGAATACGGAGACTTGGACAACTTGTGGAAAATTAAACGACTTGAACCCACCATTCTCTATTATATTCAAACGCATTACAAGTTTCATTACCAGATATCATCCTTATTACGCATCTTTGAAGCCATTACACCCACAGCTCGACAGCAAGCGGAGACAAAGACAAGAATGGCGAGAGAGATGCTCGAATTTATAAGATCGAGTGTCGCATGTTTACCAAAATATGAACATCGTAGCAAGTTTACGGAATTACTCGACATTGTACAACAATTGACACTCCAACGCATCTTGGCTTCCGATTTTAAGGCCAATGGATTGGAACATGATTATGCAGGATTATGTTTACAAGTGAGAGCTCTTTATCTACATACACCTTCAATCCGAGTTTTACATGACCCAGTAAAGTTTTTCTCTCTCACTCTTACTCTCTCAAACTAAGAGAGTTCCCCCCCTTTTTTTTTGTTTTACAAAAGTGTAATAATTTTATATATATTATATTCATAGAAATATAGAAGACGCAGTACAAAGCATCCATTAGCACCCTTCTTACCTCGAGACTATACTTTTGTGTGGCGATTGCATTGTAGTCTAGGTGACGATGAAAAGGAACGAGGTGTGCGTACACGATTTGCAAACTTCTTTGGAGGTCTGTTTGAAGCAACGAGTTTATACCTGGAGTCGAACCTAGATGGCACATTTGAGGAGTGTGTAAGGGAGGCACTTGTGACGGGCAATGCACAGGATTTATTGATCCTGTGTGTGGCAGCGGCACGACCTGTAGATGTGGAAGGTATGTGTATGATGGTGACAGATGCGGGAGAGCAATTAAGGCATTATTTGGATACCATGGATCATTGGATGACCACAGATCCGACACCTCAACAAACGTTTCGGTTACATCAAGAAGATGAAGGAGATAGGACGCATTCTCCACCGTTACCACCGCCTGAATGGTTAATACCCGATCGATACAAGGTGAATAAAGATGCTGTATTAAGACTTCAGGTAAAAAAAATCAGTTTTTTTTTTTGAGGGTGTGTGTATGTGTGTGTGATAAAAAGAACTCATGAAAATTAGCTCATGGATAATCTGTACAAGAAAGGTTGGCGATGGTTTGATTAAGTAACAATAAAACAAAACAAAAAAAAACCGTAATTCTGTCCGAGGATAATTTGTTCATGTCCCGCTTCGGCATAACAGAGAGAAAAAAAAAAAAAAAAAAAAGACTGTCAATAAAAGTATAGACAAAACCTCTTTTTTTTCACTCTTCCACCCATCCCACATTTTTTGACTCCATTAGAATTTTTTTTTTTTAAAAAAAAAGAGAGAGTTTTTGTTGTCTTCTCTTTTTTGTAGCATTCATTTTATGAAGATTCCAGTTAATTCACAATTGAAACTATACCTCATTTGCTGGTAAAAAAAAAAAATTCTAATAATAATTCATAAAGCACTTGTATTTATTAAAAAAAAAATGCCAATACTAGTTTTGTATCGCTGGGTGGATTCATGGTAAGAAGAAGAAGAAGAGAGGAAGATATAAATAGCTTTTAATGACGTCTTTCTTATATAGTACGGGTAAAAAAAAAAAAAAACAATTCCCTATTTCTTTTTTTTTTTTCAGCAAAAAGTAAATATTTAATTTTAAAATTCTAGATATGACAGCGGTGTTACCTCTGCTGTTATGCTCATGCCATCATTTCAACATAAATTCAACATACCCACAGATTCTTCAGCATACACAGCAGTCGTACCAGTTTCTTTAGCCGCTTCTTTTCTTGCCTCTTTTGTAAAAAAAAAAAATTGTTGCGTCTATTCCCCCTCTTTTTCTAATCCAATTCTTTTTTTTAAAATAAAACCTGTGTAGATCTCAGGGTTTATAGCGGATGCATTGGGAAGAAAGCGATTTCTCTATGTAGCAACCATTATACATGAAATAGGTTGCATTGTCGAAGTCGCAGGACAAACACAAGGTTCCTTTTTCGCTGGTCGTGTCCTGACAGGTCTCGGTGTTGGGTAAGCTAAATTATTATCATTTTTTCCTACTGAAAAAAAAAAAAAAAAGCATGCTCATCTCTCTCTTTCCCTCCAGTGTCTACAGTATGCTTGTTCCCTTATGTAAGTCAACGGGATCAACAGATAAAAAAAAAAGGGTGGAAGACTGACAGTTTTAAAAAAAGATCAAAGCGAAGTAGCTAAACCCGAAAACCGAGGACGATTAATTTCCTTTTATCAAATCTTTGTGACACTTGGATTTTGCACGGCCTTTTGGTTAGTCTTTGGTATTTATCGTTCACAGGGTGATCTTGTATGGAAAGTACCCTTTGGTACGCAACTCATTGCAGGTGGTATCATGTTGGTGGGCATCTATTTTATTCCCGAAAGTCCACGTTGGCTCATTTACAAGGATAGGCCACAAGAAGCACTCCGGATACTAGCTCAATTAAGGTCAAGGGGTGACGTTCATGACGTAGAGGTACAAATGGAATTCACAGGTATCGTTCAAGACGTCTCATTTGATAAAATCGTCTACAAGCAACGTTTCCTCAGTCTTTTAAAAAAGGGAAACGATAATAACCTCAAAAGAACCTTATTGGGTATGGGCATTCATACTTTTACTCAACTCTCCGGTATCAATGCCTTATTGTGAGTTTTTTTTTACATGTCTTTTTAAATATCTCACACAGCCACTCCCATCACTAAAACTACATCGCATCGCATAGATTCTATTTACCGCATATTCTGGAATCCGCAGGTATCAAGGAGATTTATTCAGCCTTGTTGGGAAATGGTGTAGGTGGGATTGTCAATTTCGTAGCCACCGTCACTGTCTTGCTCTACGTAAGTCATTTTTTTTAAGAGTAAATCATACAACGCTTTATAACAAACAAACAAACCTGTACTAGATTGATAGATGGAGTCGACGTAAAATTCTAGTGGCTGGGGCATTGGGTATGGGAAGTTGTATGTTGGCCATCGGTATTGTATCTGCTGTATTTAACCAAGAGTTGGTGAATAAAGTAGCGGTGTATGGAGATGTGGATGTAGTAGGCCTTGTAACACCCAGAGCCACCTATGCAATTATTGTCTTGCTTGCTGTATTTATTGCCTGCTTTGCACTAAGCTGGTAAGAAAGGGATTTATTTATACGCAGACACACACACACCTAAATCTATTAGAAATACAGGGGACCGATGGGCTGGATTTACCCTGCCGAGATTTACCCACAAATGATTCGAGCCAATGCGATGGGTGTCACCACTTCATGCAGTTATCTTTTCAACCTCATTATTTCGTTGGTAGCACCCATCATGTTTCGGGAGATTGTATGGGGTACGTATCTATTCTTTGCAGTGATCTGTTTTATCATGGCAGCGGTGATCCATCTCTACTATCCAGAGACAAGAGGAAGATCATTAGAAGAGATCCAATTGATCTTTAGTGGCGCATTAATTGATCAACGTCCAGACGCACATCACCCTTCCACAGCGGCTGAAGCACTTTTGCATTTAGAACAAATTCAACATCGAGATAAACGGGATCAATTAGCGCGTGATCATCGTGATTATCCGTTTACGTTTCCACAGACATTTGAGGTATCGAGTCCGCATAATGTTACCCGCGTGTTTAATAATGGAACAAATTATTATGAGCCGAATAACGAACATTCACAAGTGGATATTATATCACCGCAACCGACACGACCTTCCACATGTACTAGTGTGCGGATACCGTCTATTTCTTCCGTGCAATCCTTGTATTCTGGTAGAATGCAAGATCCAGAAGCCTGAGAGGGCTTTTTTTTTTTTCTTTTTTTTTAAAAAAAAAATTGTATATATATATATATTCCTTTGTAAATAAATAACACCTCATCTCGATTTTTATGACAGCTGTATTTTATGCAAAAAAGAGGTAAAACATGCTAATCTCTCTTTTTAAGCCAATGAATGGTGTCCAGCAAAGTTTTTTTTTTTTTTAAATAAATCCCAGCCCCATCTTTTTTTATATATACATCTCTTTTTCTTTTGTATAAAAAAAAAATAACAACATTTGAAATGCGTATTACTGCTGGACTCGCCTTTATTGTAACTGCTGTTACTTCTGTCATGGCTTTAAAAGAAGCACCTGCTGATTTACAAATTGGTAAATACCTTTTTCTTTCTTTCTGCCATCTCTTTTCTAAACACTCCTCTTTTTTTTTTAGGTATTCTTAAACGTGTTCCTGCCGAGAAATGTCTTGTTCGATCCAACAACGGGTAAGAAAAAGAAAAAAAAAAAAAGGGAAACGCGCACTCCTTCCAAAAAATAAGAGAGAGAGAGAGAGAGAGAGAGATAAAATGGCTGACACCTTAATTAAAAAAAAAAAAAGCGATCAATTGTCGATGCATTATACCGGTACACTCTTTGACACGGGTGTAAAATTCGATAGTAGCTTAGACCGTAATGATCCTTTTGTATTTGAAATCGGTAAAGGACAAGTGATTGGAGGCTGGGAACAAGGTTTATTAAAGTATGTATATAATAAGGGATTGTCTACTTGTAGGAATTTTAAAACTCCCCTTTTATGATTTAGCATGTGTATTGGTGAGAAGCGTAAGCTTACCATTCCTCCTCACTTGGGTAAAAATATAAGAAAAAAAAGACACGAAAAAGTAAAAAAAACCCTTTTTAATCTGTAATATGACGCGTTTTTATTAGGTTATGGAGATCGTGGGTCTTATCCTGTGATTCCTGGTGGAGCCACACTTGTATTTGAAGTTGAATTATTAGATATTAAAAAAGGTCAACGTAATGAAAGAAAGGGACCCGAAACCGTTAAAACAAATGACGACGAAGCCATTATTTCGTAAGTTTTTTTTTTTTCATGCATAAAATAGATGACGATTCACTGACGCACATATATCAAAAAAAAAAAGTTTCAGTTCGCCCAGTTTCATTCTTTCAACAGCCGGTATTCTTATCTTGTTTTTCTTGGTCTTTCGTATGGCTAAAAAGCAAGATATTGTAGAAGCTAAAAAAGCAGTTGAAAAGGAGATCAAGGAAAAGAAATAGTTTATTTATTTATTTAGTACTGGTGCCATTGAATTTATCAGCAATAAATTGGGCTTCGTTTTTAATCGTTTCCGTCAATTGACCCAATAAACCTGGCTGTTCATTGTTTGTCTTGTCTTTGGGCTTGTCATCATAGTCTCCCACTTTAAATAATCCAGTAGATCCTGCTTCATTGGTTGAAGTCTTTTTAGAGTATGTGTTGTCTGATTGTCCAATATCCATGATGTGTTTTATAAAGTAAAAAAAGGAATGTTTTTTAAAAAGTAAAAACTTTTTTTTTTTTTTTTTTTTCGGTTGGAACCCTATTTATAATACTCTCTCTTTCACCTTCCGCTCACGACTTACAACACCTATGCAATAAGAATGACCACACTTTTATTTATTTATATTTTAGCATTGTTTACAACTAAATATGTAAAGCACTTTTTTTTTTGGTTTTAGTCTTCTTCGGTCATAGCGTCATCTGCACTAGAAAAGGGGGTTTTGAGCGTTTTAAGGATTCCAGTCACTACTTTAAGAACCGCCTCGGCCATCCAAGTGCTGTAGGACATACCCTCACCGTCTTGTTCTTCCTCCAAAATAGAAGTTGTGTTATAACTCTCTTCAAAGTTGTTCATTGTATAAAAAGAATTAAAAGTAAAAAAGAAAAGAAAAAATCACACGGGGCTTATTCACAACGATTTTTAAAATACAAAATCACTGATTTATTTTATAGTGGATATTGTTAAAAGGGAGAGGGGGTTAAACGCAAATAAGGCTTAATGACCTTGACACCCTTGGGAAAGAGAGTATGTGCTTCTTCGGTAGAGACAGAAGGATGAACAATCACATCTTCACCCTTCTTCCAATTACCAGGTGTGGTAATACGATGCTTATCTCCCAACTGCAAAGAATCAATCACACGCAAAATTTCATCAAAGTTACGACCCGTAGATGCAGGATAAGACAAGATTAAACGGATAGTCTTTTTAGGATCAATGATAAAGACGGAACGAACAGTAAATGGAATACCTTTACTATCGATATTACTAGCATCCTACGTTTTAATCAGCTTTAGTTCCTTCTCTCTCCCACCGTATGCTATTATATAAAAAAAAGTCTTACTTGGTGGTCCAACATGTCATAGAGTGTAGAGACAACACGATCATCATCAGCAATGATGGGAAAGTTAAGCTCAACGTTACTGATTTCATTAATATCAGCAATCCATTTTTCGTGGTCAGCAAGAGGATTAGCAGAGAGACCAATCACATTCACGTTACGTGCATCCCATTCATCTTGAAGCGCAGCTACAAGACCAAGTTCGGTGGTACACACAGGGGCTACAAAAAAAAAAAGAGAGTTAAAACATCCAATTCCCGTTATATATCAGACACTTACTGAAATCGGCAGGATGGGAAAAGAGAACAGTCCATTTATCACCAATAAACTCATGGAATTGAATATCGCCCTTGGTGGTTTGGGCCTTGAAATCTATCTCTTTTTTAGTCAGTTTTTTGTCTACTTTTTATTTTTACGCGTCCTTATTATTACCGGGTGCAGTGGAGCCAAGTCTGAGAGTCATTTTTTTTTTTGTGGTAAAGGGATGTTTAAAGAAAAAAAAAAAAAAAGCAAAACAAAAAAAAAATCCCGAAACTGTTTTTCTGTATTTATATAATTTTTAAAAGTCCTCTCTATGGAGACAGTAATAAAAAGAAACTCTTTCTCACACACACACACACAAGAGCATACATACGCATCTTGTACTTCACCTTTATTTTGAATGCCACAAGAATACGTAAAAAACAGAGAGATGATGCCATCGCATGAATGGGTGAGCTCATATAATCTATCTGATTGGACTTGGTCTTTTTTTTTTTGTGTAATGGCGCAATTCGATCATGCAAACATCTAATTCAAATAGAAGCACAAGAATAGCACACACACAAAAAATAAAGATTTTTCTCTCGCTAAAAAAAATAAGCCACACACACCCAACAGCAGCAAAAGCTCTCCCTTTTAATTTTTTTACGTTTTCCCCGGTTACACACTCCGTTCCAAAAAAAAACCAATGATGGCCCCCCTATAAAAACTTTTTTTTTTTTGTTCTTCCCTTTGTAATGAAATTATTGCGTGCTTGGATAGAATCGAGTAACTCACTTTGTGTCGACTTACGTACAAAACTGGATTTTAAACAATGTCACTTAAAATCCTCCACGAATATCCCACTTTCCCAACTCGTCTTACGTCAATCCGAACTTCCACCTAAACGATTACCTTTTGCTGTCATCGAACCACTTCACGAAAAAGGTTGTGCTACTTGGTTGATCGAACAAGGTTGGCAAGTGCCCTGGGTACTTTGGGAAGGTGAACTGACCTGGAAACAAGCCATCGAGAACGGTTGGATATCAGATACGGATGAACAATGGCTATTATTTCAACCATCCCCCTTTCTCATGGCTCACATGGATACCATTGAACTCCCTCTACGACAATTTAAAAAGGACACACCCTGGACTTGTTTAGATATTGGGTGTGGATCAGGTCGTGATGTAGGTTGGTTACTCGCTCGTAATAAACAATGGCATGCATCCGCATTCGATTCATTGGCTGGCGCCATGGTCCGTACCGATCTCCTTGTACGCAACCTCAACGTCAGTCATCAACTTGACCTACTTGCACAAGCCAAACTTCTCAATAACGGTGAGTGGAAATTAGTGTCGGATGCTTGGTGGGACCCCCATGGGGAAACACAGGAACTCCAAGACCCCACAGAAGAGATCGCCAAACGACTCGCGATGACAGCGTTGGAAAGCAAAGACACGGCATCCTACACGTTCCCTCAGTTTTACAACCGATTAAACCCCGTCGCAAAGTCACACACCTTTGACCTCATTTTAAACATTCGGTTCCTGTCAAGACCGTTTTTGGCACAAGTACCGTCGTTATTGAACAAGAATGGATGTTTTGTCATTTCCCATTTCGTGGATGATCCAGCCTATGATTATAAGCAGCCTAAAAAGAGTCTACGTTTGCAAATGAATGAAATTAGTCAATTCTTTGCAAAGTTTGATGAATTGGAAATCATAAAAGATGTCATTGAGGAAATAGAAGACGGAAGACCTATTAATTCCGTTATTGTACGTAAGAAAAAATAAAAAAGTTTTTTTCTTTGGGATTTTTTTTTACCAGCATTTCCCCGAACTGTACTGTCAGTTTTGAGAGGGGGGATTGTTACACAGAGACGTAGGGAAAGTCGGGGGGTTAAGAGAAGGGGGTTTCATTTTTTATTTATTTATTTTTGTGTATGAAAAAAAGAAAGAGAGAGAGTGTATGGTTCTATCTGTTGTCTAATGTATTTATATATATATGTGTGTGTCAAAATTATTCCTGAAGTCCTTTATAAGCATTGAAACCATAAAAAACACCAAAGACAAGGAAAAGAACAGAACCAGCAAATGTAACTAAGAAAAGAGTAAATACATAGATCACACTTTCTAAATAATAAACAAATATTTACCTGTTCTAACAGAAATCTTGGATGCCAACATACGGCCTCCAATCACAGCTACAGCAGTACACATACCGTGTCCAAGAACAACACCTGCAGTTACGTAATACACGTTCTATATATTGGGCAAAGGTGAAGGGTTAGCTTCTAGCATCAGAGACTAAATAAAATAAAAAAAACGTACGTTGGCTGCTGCTAAAGCAATGGTGGAGATTTGAGAACGGTCACCCCACTCACCCAAGAATGTAAGGACAAAAGTCTGAACAAAGACAGGGGAAAAGACAAGCTGCATCAAGTTCATCAAACCTTCCTTGGCACGTTCAGGTTTTGATCCAGTACCAAGTGCAGGTTGACTAGTAGCTTCTAATCCACCTACCTCCATCTCTTCCATCTTATTGGCTCGTTCACGATCCTCCACCGTCTTTAATTCGTTCTCCACTTCCATCATTTCCTCATTATCATTATCGTCCATATAATACGCTTCGTACATCATACGTACACCAAAACACAAGAACAGGAGCGCTGCACAAACATCCGTGTATTGTTTAGGAATTAAGTTGGGTACCACATGGCCCAAGAAAGCAGAAAGAACAGACATGATGGCCAAGGAAGAAAAGGCTGCTGCAAACACTACTAAACGTGAATGCTTCATGGCCATGATGGCTGCAATCAAGAAGGTTTTGTCGCCAATTTCAGACACAATAATCATGAGCAAGGAAATCACAAACGATTTCTCTAACTCTCCATCCGATCCTAATTCATTTGTATTCAATTCCAACTCTTTGGATGAAGTAGGAAGATTGGCATCTACAAGCTACATGAAAAAAAAAAAGTTAGATGAGCTTTTCCTCCTCCTCCTCCTCCTCACTTATACTTTACCTCTTCTACAGGGTTTTCTTGTGCCTGAATAAAACTAGCACAGAGTAAAGTACAAAACAATAAAGGTACGAACTTTTGTAACCTATTCATTTCTTCTTTTTTATTTTTATTTTATTTTTTTTTGGATTTAATACAACTATTTTTGTTACAAAAGGGAAAAAAAAAAAAAGAAAGTTTTTTATTTTCCCATTTTTATCCAACGGGAGAAGAAGAATGTCCACATTTTAAACCCCTTCGCCACCGCCGCCGCCGCCTCCGCCGCTGCCGTTGCCGTTGCTGCCGTTGCCACTACTGCTGTTGCCCAAGGATCGAAAGACTTCATCGTCAATATAATACGCTTGAAATAAAAACTCAAACACATGCAATCTTTCCTCTAATTTAGCCATGCGATGTTCTTCTTCTTTCCCATGATGAATCGGATGCACAATAGGAATATGTAGATCCTTCTTTGAAAACCTAGCTCGTAAACCATCCAATAACGATTTTCTCATCCAACCCACAGTCCAACGATGCACAATACCCCAAGGTGATCGTGGTCGATAACCAAAGACACTGGCTTGAAATCCAATCATCAAACCAAAGATACCTCCAATCATACCCATCCCACCAATCACTGTAAATGCTCGTTGTTCTCGCATCACCTTCGTATGATAACTGGTAGGAAACACATGTAATGATCCTACAAGAGGTAAAGATCCTTCCTCCTCCTCCACCCATGTTACATCCATGGTGGTTGTCTGATACTGTACTGTTTCTATATCATGCACCATCTCACGTCGTGTCCCAAACCCGATCAAATTCCATAACGAACGATCCATCTTCTCTCGACGTCCATATCGATACCCAATCTGACTTGCCCTTGTACTCTCCAGATGAAACACGTTTTGGGTCTTTAGATTCCCTTGTTCAGAAGCTTGAAATTTAGCATTCTCATCTGCTGTGTACCAACCGTCAAATTCTCCCGAGAGTCCATACACAGGCAGGTTGGGATCATGTAAAGGAGGATAGGATTCAACATGCACGATGGATTGATTCAGGGTCTCTCCGTAATAATAAAACTGAAGGGACGTGCCTTGACTTGTCCATCGATCTGGTCCCAAGAGCAACGTATCCGCTTTAAACAAATAACAAGTCAATGCATAACCGTAATAATTTAGATTGCCCTGAACCTGGGGTGTCATGTCCTCAAGATGTTCGTTGCAAGAGCCTCCAAAATTGGTGGTACATTGTAACACGACGGATTTCCAACCGTCAAAGCAAAATCGAAGATGCGGTGCCAAAACAGTGGTATGTTCATCACGATGCACTTGATCAATCATTGGGCTATCTTGAACTTGTACTAACAAGATGACACTCATCATCATAAATACGGCAAAGAAAAAAGATCGAAAGATGAAACGACTCATCTCTGCCCATAAAGGTTCTCCCGCTCTAAAGGACTTTTTTTTAATACATGAGTTAATTTTTTTTATTTTCTTTTTTTTTTTTTTTTTTTTTTTTTTTTTTTTTTTTTTTTTTTTTTTTTTTTTTTTTTTTTTTTTTTTTTTTTTTTTTTACCTTGGGTTCCATACACTCTTCTTTAGACTTTGAAAGACATGGACCTTGTACTTTCTCAAGATCCAAAAAATGGATAATATAAGAGAGAGAATCACCGCCAATAAAACAAGAAATAGAATGGCGCTTGTGGGAACCCTCGTCGGTTTTAGGTCTCCCTTTCCGATCCTTGTTGGTGGGATCCATTCCTGTGTTAATGTATCCAGTACATAAATTCCATCCTTGGCAGAGTGACTATTTAGACCTTGTTTTTATTATGAGTTTTTTTATCTTCCTAAAACAATTTTTTTTTCCTTGCTGTTGTGCTGATTAAATTCTATATATATATATTTTACCAAGTCCATATACCATATTCGTATGATTGACAATCGTCGCGATAGAAAAGGAAGTCGGTGGAGGTTGGTAATGAGACATTGGAACACGTGTCCATTTCCATTCATTGATATCGAGTACTGCAGACATTTGTTTACCTGAAATATACGTCTGAAAGGGCTCTACACGGGCATCCTGACCGCCACAAATGACGATCTTTTCATCCACTACATACATTAAAAAAAAAAAGTGCGTCTATTTGTTTAGCATTCTCATATACACACACACACACACAAGGGTAGGACCTCACTAACATTACTTTTTACTGCTGTATGAAAGGTTCGATCACTTGGAATGGATCCAATCAAAGGTTGATCGTACCATTGTGTCGTCACCGTATTGAAAATAGATGCACTTGAAAGTGGATACAACAATTTATCTTTGGGTGATGAAAAAGAGGTGATGGAACAATCGAAGCCTCCCAACACAATCATCTTGCCATCACTATGGAAATGTGTACATGAGATTTTTTTTTTTTTTTTTTTTTAAAAAAAAACCTTGTTTTATAATCCTTTAAATAAACTTACGTTGTGATGGTGGATGTATGTCCACATCTTGACTGAGGATGCGCTTGTTGAATTTCAGTCCAACGATCCAAATCTCCACGATACTTCCAAATATCACTAAACCCCGTCGTCCGATTGGATCCACCGTAAAGGTAGAGGGTCCCGTCCAATTGAACTGTGGTATGCCAAAATCGTTCGACGGGTGTCATCTCTTTCTTTTGTAAGGGTGTCCATTCGGATTGATGAAAATTAAAACGATAATAGCGTAATAACTCCCCCCCTTGTTCTTCTCCTCCTCCATGACCTCCAAAACTAAACATGGTATGAGGATCTAAACTTGATAGTGTATGAAAAATGACAGCGGGGGATGCCATGGGATTTGTCTCGACTTGTTTTAACTCGAGTGTATCCGAAAGTATCCACATGGCTTCCTTGTTCCATGGCGCGACATTGTAAAATCCACCATAGATATACGTCGTATCGTTCACTCGAATGCTGGATGCACCGTATATGGGTCGGTTGGTACTTCGTAATTCTTGTCCTGCTTTTTCTAATGTTTCATTCATCCTTTTTTTGTATAATAGAATTAAAAAAAAAGAGAGAGAGAAAAAAAAAAGAAAAAGAATGCAATAAAAAAGATTTAGAGTCAGTATTAAAGGGGTGCATTTTTGTACTACAGAGAGGAGGAAAATCATAATATTAAATCACAAATTCCCTTTTTCTTTTTTATAAAAGAGAGAGAGAGGAGCTCAATTGAGTCGGGTAGTGTCAAACCTTTTTTTTTTTCTTTTTCTTATTGTCGGGTTATTCGATCTGCATTACAATGGACATGGTCTCCTATAAATAAATGACCATTTTTGTTTAGCGGAATAGTACATTTTTAGGATGATTGACCCTCCCTTCCTATAATATTTTAAATTATTTTGATTGATGGTAGATCTTTATTGTGAAAAGTCTAATTTCTAAGGTACAAAAAAAAAAAAAAAAAGGGAGGAGGAGGAGAGGGTTTATATGTAATAAAAAAAAAAAACTCATTCACCATCCTATCATTGTTCTTCATTGCACAAATTTATCCATCAGTTATTATACATACTACATCATGGTTTCTACATCATCCAAAATAGCTGCAATGAATGCATACATTATTCTCATAAATAAAAAAAAAAGCACTCAGATATACAAAAAAAAAAAATCCCACGCAAAACGTCTAGTTCTGAAAGTAAACAATAATGTAAAATAGTAAATTATCCTGAAGGGAATACCTATTTTATTTGTGAATTGTACCAAAAGAGCCTTATGGTAAAGAGGGGGACATGAATAATCATGAATGTAAAATTATTACAAAAGTATGAAATCACAACTGGCGTATATGTTTTCATTATTATAAAAGGATGCAGACATAAGGGCAAACATTTCTGAATTACTTTTCGTTTAAATATGCTTTTACAAAAATTACTTTATAATTCATAACTTTTTTTTTTCCTTGAGTGATGTGATCTTCTTCTCAGTGCTTGTAATTTGTGTCTGGACCTATGATCCTATATAAATATCAATACACTTCAATAGTGGCTGAAACATTGAATAAGCAATTACCAAATTTGGTAAATACTCAAAAAAAAGGTGTGTTTCGATTTCTGTAAGGGAAACCTTCGTCCTAAGTTACTGGTTTCCCCCTTTCGATAGGTGGCTCAATAAATAGAGCGCTCAGCAAGAAATGGAACTTCCTGACCTCTTAAAGATCGCAATGGATCTTCAAAAGAGAGCTTATCTATTTTTGTAGAGATTAAATTGCACCCCTCAGCATTGAAGACTTGGCGAAGAGGGCTTATTTATCCTCTCACTTGATACAATTCGTCGACCCTGTCGTTTATCAATCAAAGGACGGGGACGGTTTTTTTTTCTTTTTTTTTTTAGTGAGCTTAACCTATGTTGACTCATGCTTATGTCATTTATCTTTTGGGCCTGTCTGTTTGATTATTTATCCTTTTTTTTTACTCATTCAATGTCTCAACTCTATAATACGTATCATTCCTCATTAAAGATACCAAGTCAAATAAATACCAAACCAATTCACACAGTCAATAAAGAATTATCTTACATTTTATTGAACTTGGTGTCTTCTGATATTACTCCCAAGATCGAATTGGAGTAACCGCGGACTAGCAATTTGGTATTTTAATAAGCAGAAAGCTTTGCAATTTTTTTTTTTTTTTTTTTTTTTTTGAAAAGTCTACAAAGTAAACCTATGTGAAACTCTCCGATCGAATAAGACGTCTGTATTGTATACAAAAAGAGTTTTGAAGGTTGACAGCCTGTTAGATTGAAAATGTGTCCCTTCACTCTTCAACTACAATTGAGTTTTAAAAAAAAGAATATTTTTGTTCTTTTTTGGGGATGAGTTAAAATGGGTTTTGTCAGACCACCTGTCTAAAAAAAAAAAGAAGTGGCCTTTATTGGGTTTGAATTAAGCGAGTGATCGAACCCAGTCTGTGGGGGAAGCGATGGAAGAATGCTGACTTTATTATTGTGAATAACACTGAAAAAATAATTATATGTCATTATTCCGTTTCATCGTTCTTTTGACGATCGATACATACAAAAAAAAAAAATCAAATGTGAAAAGAAAAAAACGAGAGAGGACACAAAGAATATGCTGGTAAGACACCCTGTCGTACAACATTAATTATGAAAAAAGAGAAAAAGGGAAACATGCCAATTATTTCTTTTTCTTTACTTTCTTTTTTTTTTTATATAAAACATTCATGGGATATCCAACATCCATTGGATTCTACGTACCAGACTGGAATGGTTTGACAATTACTTCACTGATATTTGGACTTTTATTGTCTATCAGTGCCATTGCAACATCCTTCACTGACACAACACCTTATTCAAAATTTGGAAATCGACCCAAACTTGACACAATCCCAAGTAAAAAAGCCATGCTATTGATTTACGTTCCCAGCGTCCTCGCTTGTTTCTGCATTCAACCACGCATTTCATTTACCACCCATTTTGACCTTGTCCATGCGCTAGTCACCATGCATTTTGTTAAACGTGTACTTGAAGTGTTATTTGTTCATCTATACAAGAGTAAAACTAGTTTTGAAACAGTGATTCCAATTATGGTAACCTATGCCATGACAACGGTGCTTGATTTACTCATTGTGCGTCGTATGCCTCAAGGCGTGTTCTCCGAAAAATGGACACAGTATGGTGCTCTACTTGTCATTGCGGGAGAGTTAGTGAGTGTTTACCATCATGTACTTTTACGTCAGTTACGTACCTCACCACACATTAGCAAGAAAAACTATCAACTTCCTCAAGGTGGATTATTTAATTATATCGTTGCCCCGCATTATTTGGCAGAACAAGTTGTGTTTTTAGGGTTTATTTTGCTTAGTCAAAATATCGTGACCGTGGCACTCAAGTTATTCCCTTTCATCTATTTGACCGATCGTGCCCGAAAAACTCGTGCATGGTATAACCTGAATCTGGTGGACCGTCAAAGTAAGAAGGACTTGCAACAGCGCAAGAATTTAATTCCCTTCATTTGGTAGAGAATTTTCAACTCTATCTTTGTTTTTGTTATTGCTTTCCCTTATAGAATTCACTTTTTTTTTTTTTAAAAAAAAACAATAAAATCATAATACTTTATAGTCTAGATGGTATTTTTTTTTTTGTATCAGTAATGACAATCAAAAGTCCCGTTTTAAAAGCAATTAAAGGAGAAAAAGCGCAGAAAAAAATGGTGTAAAAAAAAATCATAAAGACCCCTTTTTTGATGGTGCTTGAAAATCATATAAGAGCCTTTTATATATATATATATATTTGTTTGAGGTTATGTGCAATGCCAAATTACTTGAAAAAACAATGCATATACTTCAAATTGTATTGATGAGCTGGATCACTCCATCCTTCTGGCTAGGTTTTATGTTGGCGCTTATTTGTATATTTCAGCTAGAACCCCTCTCTACGGATAAAATTGAATACTTGAAAGCATGGGATGATTTATTATGATAGTTTTTATCATGTCAATTTTTTTTTTATATAAAAATAATAAAGGGTTTTTCTTTTTTTTTTAAAAAAAAATGATCATGATATATTTTGCAAGTGATTAAGACGACAGTTCATTCGTAATATACAAAATAAATCGCATGGCCTTGTGCTAGCGACGGTCCACTCGATTTTCTGCCCTATCATGGTTGAGATTGTAAGATAGAGGCTTACAAATGATTGCCCTTTATTTTTATAGCACGATGAGTAGATACAGCAACAATGATTACATATCAGAGGAAGGAGGAAAGCATGTAGTATCATCATCATTGATCTCGACGTTCTTCAAGGATTTCTGATACAAAGTATAGGTAGCCAAACCATGTAAACCAGAGAAATTTAAAAACTGCTCGAGGCAACTTTTAACAAGTCCCAACCCAGTGGTTTTAATTTATTTACCCTTGGATGTAAGTGATGCTTCATATTCCCCTTTCGCTTCTTCAAAGCGAGGTTTGACATCCCAGTCCTTCAAATACATTTCAAAAGCAGCTTCAAAGCGGATTTTGTCTCCACCTACACGTTTTGACAAAGTCAATACAAGGACCCATATACACACCGAGTTTCTCTTATTGCATTGGTTTTGGATAGGGTCTGGTCGCCAGCAGACACGTTTGATCTTTGGGTCCCTTAAAAGTTGAACCCAAACTTGGAACCCAAATAATACGTTTTGAACATGCACAGTATATGATTCTCATGTACTGATGTAAGCTTGTAAACCCTTTAATAAGGTACTTCCTTGTAAGAAGGAAATATGATAGCAAATGACGACCACAAAATCAGATCCGGGACCAAATAAGTTCACACTGGTGGTTGGCCAAGCATCATCATTGTCTGGAGAATCAGCGTCTCTGTTACAATGAGGAGGAGGAGGATTATACGTCTCATACTCACTTCCCCTTCTTCAAATGGCTTGTCTCTTGATTCTTCGGGTATATTCCAATAGATTCCTTTTTTGAAAGCTCTGTCTCCCAGTCTTTGACTTCTTCCAGAGTTTGACCCAAGGTGATCAACTTGTTGATGGAAGACAGGACATCTACTAGAGGCAGACCTTCAAATAACTCCAGGCTTGAAGCAGCGGGTTCAACGGAACGCATTACGTTTGACCAAAAAACGACTTTCAGGAAGATTGTCCTGTTGGATTATATGTGTTTTTTTTTGGTAGTATGATTACAAGAAGAAGAATATATTTTTTTTCTTGTTCTCTCTTATCCATCTTTTTTTTGTATGGTAAATGATAGATTCTATATACTGACTTTACATCGAATTGATAAATTACAAAAGAAGTCATATGTGAATTATGACATAATACGGATAAAATAAAAATATGCAATTCATGTTATACACTATTTTCATAAATTTTTCGTGCACGCTTAGAATAAAACTTCAATCAGCGACGGAATAAATAATCGCTTAAAAATTAATTAATTTTCCATGCATAGTTTACAAACGAAATGAACGAAAGAGAAATATATCTGTTATCATTAAATGGGTATACTGCTAAAAGTAGAAGAACAATTTTCCATCATATTGAAGGACCCGAATAAGTGCACTATTGTATGCGTATAATATGACTTTAATTTAATGTCACTTCATCCAAAAGACTAACCTGCTCGAGCTTGCTCTTGAAAATTGAACGATTGGGTTTAAACCAAATAATTATTGTCTTCTTTTTAGGCCTATTTTGATACGCACAAACGAGAAAAACTTGATATTGTTGTTATTCACCCATAAGGGAAGCGAGGGGTAGCAACCCCCCCCCCCTTTAGATGTGTTGCGTTACCAAGAGTAAATTAAATGCCACTACCTCGTCATGAACGACACACTTATTGGTAACAAACGTATAAGTGGATAAATATATGGATGTACCAGACTCATTTCTTTACCTGACACCCTGAAACGGTAACCTGTTTTTTTTTTGTCAAACTAGAAACAAAAGACCTAAAAACGCTCAGACAAGTACATGGTATTTAGAGTTTTACTTGAAATAAAGTTTTATTTCATTATATGTATTAGGGGTATTTCAACCAATTTTGATTTTACTTTGAATGACACAATTATTTTCCGTTTGCTTTCGTATAATTTCTGGGCAATCCGAATTTTTCTATAATGAATATGAGGTATTTACCTTCTTGCAAAAGATATATATATAAAATGAAAGCTAGAAAAAGTGTATTTATTACTGCTTCATGCAAATTTCATTGTTCTTTGTTTTTCTCCCCTTTTTTTTTTTTTCAATAACAACATCAACGAATTATTTTAAAGTCAGAAATGAACAATGAAATCTTATATAAATAGTCGGTAAAAAAGTTTACCTCAATCCTTACTCAATTTTTATTTTTCTCTTTCTTTATTATTTTACGTATAACTATCTTTATTCTCAAATTCATAACACTTTGTACGTAAAAGGTAAATATTGTAACAACCAATCCAAAAATGAGTGACATTTATCTAACATGTTATTATAGAAACTTCTTACTTCAAATAACTGCCCTTTTTTTTACCAGCATGGACTCTGATAGATCCTTGTCTGGTACGCCGGGTACACCTGGAAGCAATATGAGCACATCTAGCTCTTTGGCTCCTGGCGATCATATTATATCTGTTAAATCCTCTATTGATGGTATTGGTTGGGACCCAGAGCGACGTGAAAGGCTCGAAGAATATGTAGTGACAGTCCACAACATCACTACACACGCATACTCACTCTCAAAGTACATTTTTTTGCGTGCCATTCAAGAAGATGAGAACTTTGATATCAGTCGATGTATCAATCGTGATTTTTTTGCAGAGGTCTGGCTCAAACTGACTCGGTATGCACGAGGAAGGGCTGGCGGAAGAACTGGGGCGACTCGTGCATTCATTGACACTTATCTTGATGACTATTTGGAGGTCACTGGTTTTGTTCCACCAGATTTCCGTTATGGTCAGCAAGCATCTTTAATCGAAGGAGCAAAGATCTTTACATCTTATAGCAACAATGTTCAGATGCGTTTGGGAAGTCATCTTAGACAAGCTGTTAATCATCTACTTCGTATTCGACAAAGAAAAGCCGAATTAATTGCTTATAGAAGACGTGAAGGATTAATTGATGCACTGATAAAATCTGAAGTATACAGAGAAATAACTGAGCCGGCGACAAGATTCAAGGAACTTATAGCTAGAAGGTTACCTCAAGATTTTGTATTGGACGGAGAGCAGTTCGGGGACCCTATCTACAATAACGCTCTTGAAATTCTTCGCCCTGTCCTTACCAGTTATCCCGTTGACTACCGGTTTCGTGGAAATAGCATTTATTTTGATTCCAAAGCAAGACCAGTTGAACATATGCGGGCTTTTTACGAACTGGCTTTATTATTTATTGATATAGAATTACCTGTGTTTAATTGCTTCCCATTACGCCGCTCTTGGATTCCTTGCTACACAACTATCGATTCAAAAATTCTTTGTCAAAATATTCTTGGTCGTCGGTGGACTAATCGTCAAGATAAGATAGCACTTTGGCGTGAAGTAATTAACCTAAACTCGGATGCACTCAAACACCAAGAAAATGGCGAGCTCCAGTTTAGAGGAACTATTCAAACGGATGGAGTAGGTGTAACTGTGATCAAGAAAAGAATGGATCGTGAAAGCAGATATACTGCTCGTTTTGCTGTTGTGGTTGAATCAATTCAGTACATTTCACAAGAGATTGCTCAAGAAACTGTTGGAAGATGTGTTACAATTGATCCTGGACGAAGAGATTTGCTATTCTGTGTGCATGAAAACTCAACCGCAAACAATCCAAACAAGTTTCGATTTACCAAACAGTACCAAGACAAGTTTGAAAAGATCAAAAAATACCGTAGAATCCGTGAAGCTGTGAAACCCGCTAGAGTAGCAGCAGCTGAAAGGCTTTTGGTTAATTATGATTCCTTGAATAGAGATGAATTTGAACAGTATCTTGAAAACAGGTCCAATATGACAGGCATTATCCAAAACCACTATGTCAACTTCCGAACCAACCATCGTACTGCTCATCCCTTGCACAGAAAATTGCGGCTATCTGCCTACATTAGAAGACAGCAAGGAAACGAGGATCTTATTTCAAAACTAGATGAACAGTTTGGTGTCGAAGCTGTTTATGTTATGGGTAACTGGTCTTCTCCTAATGCAAGATTTCATGAGCCGGTCCGAGGCCTTGGATTCCGTCGGTTGCTTCAAAAAGCTGGTAAAAGGGTGTACTTGATTGATGAATTTAGAACAAGTCAGTGCTGCCCAGTTTGTGAACGTAGAAGTCTTGAAACGTTTCGGATGGTCGATAACCCGCGCCCTCATAGACGAAGAGCAAATCCTCGTGTAATCAGACATGGTCTCTTAAGGTATGTTGATTTTACATGTTAATAATTTCTTCATCTAATAATTTTTTTTGTTGTTCTTGTGACAGATGTACAAATCAAAATTGTAGAGCCATGACTAATAACACAAATAGGATTGTTCCTCGTCTATGGAATCGTGATATGGCTGCTTGCTTGAACATGGTTGATATTGTTCGCTCACTTCGTGCTGGAAATGGCATTCCCCCAAGATTTCGACGTGGAGAGGTTCCCCAGAACCAACGGAGAAGAGCAAGAACCCAAAATGAACAAGCAAACATTAGAAATGTTCGTCAACGTCGCAACTAGAATTTTCCAGGCCTGTTATCGCAGGTCAACCATAGATACACTTAAGTGGTAAGCTCAATTTTTTTTTTTTTTTTCGGAAGATGAACGTATTTTTTTTTACGTTGTGAACGAATTATTTTTTTATTTGTGAACGAATTTTTTTTTACATTTTGATCTAATATTTTCTGAAAATAGTGTATTAGCACATCTACAAAGAAGAATGATCATCCCTCTATTTACAGTAGTCGCTCGATTTAAGGGTGTTCGATTTAAGGGTATTTTCTATTTAAGGGTGGATTTTGGAAAAACAGCTTCCGTCCCCAGCATTAACACCACTAAACCACTATTCTATTTAAGGGTGAGATTCCAATTCCCCATACCCTTAAATCGAACGATTTGACAGTGTATTTTTGACTTTTTTCTAACTTTTTGATCAAATTTATTGAATGTCCGAATAAAAATAAATATTTCGCAGTAATGATCATATTTCACGGTTAAAAATGGCGTAGTGACTTCTGTTTAAAATAGTCACGATTTTCGATTTAAGGGTATTTTCTATTTTAGGGTGAGATTTCCGAGATTTTTGGTCACCCTTAAATCGAGCGACTACTGTAGTTCTTTTTTTTTTAGCAGGGCCCTCCCAAAAGAGGCAATTACTTGGAATTATGGTAATTTCGAAAGGTAAAGGGTCATGTGTATTAAATAATGTTCCTGATTATTTGTACGACATTCTCTTCTATACAAATGTTTTTATGCAAAAAGATAACGATTTTTTTATAAACAAATGGATGATCTGCCAAATCGGAGGCTCAAACTGACTGATTTTTTTTTTGTCACAAAAAAAGAGAAGAAAAAGAAGGTAGAGTGGAAGGGGGGGAGCGGATTTGAGTTCCGTACATGTGTTTCACGAGAGATGATGCACACACAGCATGGAAAGAGATGAATCCGGGTTCAGGGTGGATTAGTGTACGTATGTCATACAAAGCCTGATAAGAGAAAAAAAAAAATAAAAGGTTAAAGGTTTGTTGTATTTTTACTTATCAGATCTTGATTATCTTTCGTACAGAATTTCAAACTTTAAGGCGGCACATGAATAGGATTTACAACTAAAAACAAAACAAAACAAAAAAAGCAAGGATGGAAGATATAAGAATATCTTTTTTTTTTTTAGAAAAAGATATTCAGTTACCGTCTGTGAAACGTTGAAGCTTTGATTAAAATAAAAAAAGACCTAGTGTAGATCCTTGTACACGTTTTTTTTTTTTGTAATGTTTCAGAGTGAGGGTAGTAATCAATTTGTTACAAGTGTGCTTATCCAATCTTGGCACTACTAGTGTTCAAGGATAAGGTCCCTTCCCCCCTCCCCTTTTTTTTTCCTTTTTATTTTGTAAACAAGAAGAGTGCTGCTTTCAAAAAAATTAAAAAAAAGATGGACAAGTCAGAATGTTAGTTATTTAAAACCCATAGTATTTTTATTTTTTAAAAACATCTAAAGAAATATGCACGACTAAAATGATACTTAGCATGGGAATAGCATGAAAAAAAAAATACTTTACACAAACTGTCCAAATTCAGTAAACAAGAATGGTGAAAATAAAAAGCTTTCAACAACAAAGACTTGTCCAGTGCGTTTTTATGGTTTCTTTGTCCGACCGAAAAGAGAGGGACCCGTGAAAAAAAAAAAAAAGAGAGAGAGAGAGAAATGTGTGAGAGTGAGAAAAGTGCTCCTTCCATCGTTTGACAGATAAATATAGTTTGTTTGGGTAAAAGAGTCGTACCAAAAAAAGTGCGGGAAAAAAAAATGTTTATTTACAAAAAAAGCATAAAAATAAATGTATATAATATAATTGTGTGTGAGTGAGGGGTAAAGTGAATGTATGGCATATAACAAAGGTGTGTATTTTTTATAGTAGTAAGGGGGGGGGGGGTTTAGACGCTGACAAATAAATTGATGCTGTTGGCATTGCCTTTACTTTCAAAAGCCATTTGAACATCGTCGTCAGAATTAATAGTGATTAAATCACCATCTTCATCTTGGTATCTCAGTCGTAATACATCATTGGGTTGTAAATTAGCCACTAGTCTGATTTTGCGCTCCACTTTTTCCATCAGCTCATAGAACAGAATATCCATGGAGCACATGACGACATAGATACCATCACTGTAATTGAGTTTGAGTTTGAGTGTGCCACTGATAGGTGAGGTAGGCACATCCGAGAGTCGACTACTATGACTGGTCACGGGTCGATGACTATCGCGTGTAGGTGAGTCGGAGGGAGAAGGCGGTGTTTGATATAATGTACGTGAATTAAACGGTAATTGCGGTGCATCTTCCCATTTATGACCACCACCACTACTACTACTAGTATTGTTATGTATATTTGGACTGCTTTGAGATCGAAGGCGAATGTAAGATGGGTTCACTGTGGGTACCGTATGTTGTGGTAAAGGATAGCTATCACCGGGATAAGCTGATTGACTACGGTTCATTTTGGGTGGAGGTGAATATTCTTCTGTGGTGGTTGACATAAATTTGGAGGCAATATCAGCTAAAGGTGAGCCATCTCTCATGCGATTAGAAGTGGTTGAACTGGATTGAGAGGCTCTTGCTGATGAAGTAGGGGAAGAAGGATTGGAAGGAGGTGGTGAAACAGGATAGTTATAATAATCATGTGTATTTGTACTTGAACTGGTACGTGGAAGTGGTGGTGCTACGGCTGCTGTGGGATTGTGATTGTAGCGTGCGGTATCAGACATATTACGTGGAATCTTGGGTCTACCAGAGATCGAATGAATTAAATGCGCTGATAATGAATTGGCTCGTAATCTTTGTTGTTGATGTTCATCTTCATCTACGTCTTCGTCGTCATCGTCATCTTCATCATCTTCATCTGTACGAAGGAAAGCAGGTACAGATTGAGGTGAATATGTCTTCATAGAAGCTAGTTGTGTGTTGGAAACGGATGATTTCATGGGTGACATTCTTCCTTTCAAAGTAGATTCCCATAATTTAACATGTTCTTCATTACGGAATTTTAGCGTGAGATGATCTACTTCACGGTCTTTCCAATCAATGGCTAGCAACCAATTTCCTTCACCTGTAGATTTGTTACGGACAGCAATAATGCGACTGACAGCGATTAAACCTTTAGGTTGTAGACTGCCAGCTCTCCTTCTTCGGATGACCATAGGTTTATGTTTGGTAGGTTCTTTTGTTTCCTTACAGATAAGGATAGTTCTTTCAAAAAAGTAAATATACATTTCTTTACTAGGTTCATCGGGTTGTTGTACAATGAGTTTTTCATGTAATAATAAGCTACCATAGCTTTCAAGTGTTTGAGGTTTCATTTCATCCACTCTTTTCTTTAGTTCTTCGACGACCTGAATATTTTCATATTTTCGTTGTGTTTCATTTACTTTTTCTGTCACACGTTTTACAGATTCCAAACCTAGTTCCATTTCGGCGTAATGAGGCCAATCAGGTTTTGTGGATTTGATCAACTGGTTAAGCAGTAATGGGTATTTACAGATACGTTGCACAGGTTTAATCAACATACTGGGTAGTTCGAAATAGGGGTTCAAGATATTGGAGAGTTTGACTAATTTCGGGATTTCCTGAACGACAAGGTCTTGAGCGGTACAAAAGTTGGAACAGAAGGGTTCATAGACCGCGAATAAATCTTCATTTTGGCTGAAGAGGTAACCAAAGTTTTGGTCCTCAGGGCATTTTTCGCCCACTTCTTCTAATTGGATTAAGAATCGACGTTGAAAATCCACTAGTGAATTCAAGTTACCAAACACATAATGGATGGTATCTGGGTTCAAAACTTCTTGAATTTGTACTTCACGCATATAATTCTAGACATTCCCTTTTATTGTTAGTTCTCTTTTTTTTTTTTTTAAAATAGGTACAAGAAAAAATTTACCTGTAAAATTTCTAAATCTTGGACATATTTACGCTCAGTTTCAAGCATTTCATGAACAACTTTATCACGGGTATCTTTGGGTGCGTTTAAAGAGTTTCGGTTGTTTGTGAAAGAGGAAATGATGCCTTTTTCTTCCAAGAGTTGTAAGATGGCATCAATGGTATTGACGACCTAAAATTAGTAATGTTATTAGTCATTTTTTTAAAGTTTATAATTTTTTTTTTTTTTGGGTTGTGTGCAGGTACCTTGACAAATCCATTGGTACTGTCTTTGTAAACATCGGAAAGTGTAAATACTTGATCTTCGGTAAATAAGAGTTGATTTCGACAGGCTACAATAAAGTGATAGACTGTCTTTTTACATTCACTCGTTTGTTGTTGTGTGGTGGTATCTGCTGCTTTTAATGGTTCGACTGGATTTAAAGCGTTGAATAAAGTAGCTAGTGGTGTGCCACGTCGACAGAGTTCCCATAATTTAGTCAGAGGGTCATTCGAAGTATTGTGAATGACGGATTCAGATGGTGATGTAGTAGATGGGCTTTCCAGTTCCAAATAATGTGTCATGCCTTCTACCAAGGATAGTCTGTCTAGCACGGAACGACAGGTGTGATAAAGTGAGGTACCGCAAGACGGTTTATTGGTAATAGAGATAGAAGGCATAGGCATCTCCACCGAAGTCATAGTAGGCAATGTGCCTAAAGAAGGTGATCGACTCTTCATCATAGTGGTCATTTTTTTATTTTATGTGTTATGTTATAAAGAGAAAAAAAAGAAAAAAAGTCTAATTTAAATCTTTATATTTTTTTTTTTCGTGAACCACAGGTGACCGGGACACACGAAAAAGGCGGAGAAATAAATGTTTATTTGTGTGCAACCAAGCCTTTGTAAAAGGATGTACTGATTAAACCAATGAAATAATATGGGACAGTTGAAAGGAAAAAACGTCTTTTCGTGTAGAGTACATCATTTCGAATCAATATCATGTGTTTGTTGTTTAAGAAATAAGCATATTCATGACGTATCTTTTGATAGATTCTTTGGGAGAACCATGAAAGTAAACATGTCACTGAAAGGGAGCAGAGACCCAGCATATAATTGGGTATAGGTAGATTTCCCTTTTCAAATAAGGGTACTTGAATCACATCATGTCCCCGCTTTAATAACCGCACACTCTTCATCATCTGTCCAATCCAAAAACCCCATAGACTAGCTGAACTCAAGAGGAGCCATCGATGGTAAAACTGTCTATTTCGGATCTCTCGTTTCTGCACTGCCTGGAGTGCTTCGCAATCGTCTTGAATGTGTATCACTGGAATATCACCGCATATCACTCGCTGCAGTTCCTGTGGGTTGGATATACCCACACCCATCATCGGGATTGACGGGTATCTCTTCATGCGTTGCTCAACTGCTCTTTCATTCCATATCTTTTCTGTAAATCGGATAATCTCTAGCACTTCTTTGGCTTCTAACCTACTTAGTCGCGACGAAATTACAAATTGAGATGGGAGCTCCAACATGTTTAATGAAGGTGTAAAAAAGAGAGTTTTGAAAAGAATACATCGGATTTTTAATCACAAAAAAAAAAAATCAATAAATGACGCACGCTCTCTCCCAATTCTCTTTCTCTCTCGTTCTCTCAGGTGATTTTTAACTTCCTCCTTTCTCTCATTTTACCCACACAATAACACATAATGTCGCCAGATGAAAGAAAAGTTCATGCATTACCTATTCAGTCGTTATATCAAGATATATTGTGGTGTAAAGTAGGATACCGCGTCTTTTTTCATCTAGTTTATGTTTTTTGACAACCCTCCCCCCTCCCTCACAAAAAAAAAAACCTGTAAACATATAAAAATAACTTTTTGTAGCAAATAGAACCATTATCGCTGCTTCTGCTGCTGCTGTAGTGGGTGTTATATCTGGCTATCCCGTACGTTTTATAGCATAAGTCTCCACACCCTCCCTTTTTTTTATATCACTAACAAAATATGGTATGGTGGGTAGAACAGTTTGATTCTATTAAGACGAGATTACAGACACAACACTATGATTCGATCAATGCGTGTATCAAGCAAACCTATAAAGAAGAGGGTGTACGAGGCTTTTTTAGGGGTACAATTTTTTTTTTTACTTCATGCCATCCTATTCTTACTTCTAAACTCTCTTTTTAACAACAAAAAAGGTGTGGTACCACCGCTTATCACTGTAAGTATCATCAAGTCTATCTCGTTCTCCGTTTATGAAAAGACCAAGGCGTATTACAAGAGTGCCTATCCCAACTTGTTTGATCAGAACACCATGTTATCGACAATGGCTATTTCAACATTTGCAGGATCTGTCAGCGGAGCATTTATTGCTACCCTGAGTTGTCCATTTGAATTAATCAAGGTACAGAAACAATTGGAGTTTTTGTTGCAGACCAGTAGTATCTCCACAGGAGCCACCGTCTATATGCGAGATTTGAAACCGACCACCAATCGGACGGTCGGTGCAGGATTACCCGTTGCGCCCATCGCGACACCGCCAGTGGCTCGAGATAAGCCTGTATCGACCACCGTCATACCCAAGAAGCGGAATATGTATACTTCTACTTCGAGTTGGCATAGTGCTAAAGATATCTTTCGAAAGAAGGGGCTGACTGGGCTCTACAGTGGATTCAGTTTGCATTTAGGTAAAAAAAAAAAAAAACAAACCCAAAAATAAAAGAAAAGCGCGAGGGGGTAGGAGACTCATGTACATGTTTTTTTTTTAAAAAAAAAAGTAAGAGATACGGTGGGTACAGCAGTCTATTTCGGTGGATATGAGACAACAAAATACGTATTAAGTGGAGGAGACAAGGCATCCAAGGGATCGCCTTTGACCCAATTTTTGGCGGGAGGTATCTGTGGCATCATGTGTTGGCTTGTGGTATTTCCCCTGGATTTGGTCAAGACCTTGATCCAGAAAGAGATTTTACAGCCGAACCCGACGTACAAGAACGCACAGGCGTGTGTCAAGGATATTTACACCCGAAATGGCGTGGCAGGTTTTTATCGGGGTATTACCGTTACCTTGATTCGTGCTTTCCCTATTCATTCATTGAATTTCTTGGTCTATGAACAAACCTTGGTACTTGTACGTCATTTATCTCAGCCATAAAACAAGGTTTGAACCATGGCTTGTAAATAAAAATAAAAAAAAGCTTTTTTTTTCATATACCAAAAAAAATATGACGTTACTGGGAAGACAAGTGGTTACACACTGGGTGCCAAAATCATTATATTTCAAATAAGTTTTTTTTTTTTTTTTTTTTTTTTTTTAGGTGTTCTTATTTGCTGTAAATCAAAATGGAGATCTCACGACAACAGTTTGCTCAAAAGCTTTCTGCAATAGAGAAAGCCATTCAGGAAAGTGATGTTATTGCAATCGATACAGAGTTATCAGGTAAAAAAAGAACACATACACACATAAAAAAAAAGGGCCTCTTTCGATAATGTCGCGACTCATCCCTCCCCAAAAAAAGGTCTTCATCGTCCGTTTACACCTGTGCGATTATACTCAATGAAAGATCGTTATGTCGAATACAAGGAAGCCAGTGAACGTTTCCTTATTATTCAATTTGGCATGTGCACGTTCAAGTGGGATCAACCTTCAGGAAGATATATCGCCAAACCCTTCAATTTCTATATCTTTCCTACCAGTATTACGGGTCAAGTGCAAACGAATCGAGTGTTTCAGACGCAAGCGCAAGCATTTGATTTCTTGGTGAAGCAATCCTTTGATTTTAACAAATGGGTGTATCAAGGCATTCCTTACATGACCAGACAAGAGGAGAAAGTGTACGTGGCTCAAGCGCAAAATAAGTTGAACGATGTGATGCCAGATATTCCCATTGACGATAAAGAAGTCGACTTTATGAAGGCTGCTACCACCAAGATTGAAGCTTGGTTGGCAGAAAAGGATCCTCAAGATCCCGAAGGCGTGAATATCAATGCTAAAAATGCGTATCAGCGAAGATTGATTTATCAACAGGTACGAAAGTATCCTGGATTAACGGCTGTGGGCATGCCCGGTTTCATTCGAGCCCAAAAGTTTACAGAAAAGCAGCATGAGGAGCGTAACAAGGAAAAGCTTGAAAAGTTTGAAAAGGATTTGACTACCGCCATTGGATTTCGAAAGGTCATCGATATGATTTCAGAGTCTGGAAAGATTGTTGTCGGTCATAACATGCTATTAGATGTCTGTCACATGATTGGTCAGTTTGTGGAGCCTTTACCTGAGACCTTGGAAGAGTTCAAGACGCTTTCTCACCGTATCTTTCCCAAGTAGGCCTCCTAAAAATACAAGCATATATTTTTTTTTCTTTCTTTCTCTTCAGAATCTGACATTTTACTCTGTAGCATGATTGATACGAAAAATATGTGTTCGTCAGAACCAGAGTTAAGATCGGTGTTTGGTACATCCACGGCTTTAGAACAATTACGATTCGAGACGAATAAGGAAGCCTACAGCAACCCACGTATTGATATGCACCCTGCTTTCCCTCGTTATCTGACAGAAATGGCGCATGAGGCAGGTTACGATGCCTTTATGACAGGAGCGGTCTTTTTAAAGCTGACCTCGTACTTGGATAAATGTCGCAACCCCGAAAAGTTCCCGGAAAAGGTAGAAGAGGAAGAGAAGGAGGAAGAGGTGAAGGCTACTAAAGTAGATGCCGATGGATGGGATATCACGGACGATGAAGAAGAGGAAGCAGCCGAATCTGCATGGAACATTGATGAAGTAGAGGAAGTGTATAATTATGGCACGACACGAGTAGATTTGGTAAATGCCGATGGCAAGATGGATAACGTCTTGAAAAATATCAATAATAAGGCAGCAATTGTACGTACCGCCTATGATTATTTTGATTTCACTCAACCTGAAGTGATTACAGTCCAATCGAATGCGGTGCATGTGGCGTACCCTCGTGGTACCTCCATGGATAAAGCAATGGCCGCACGATTATTCTCAAAGTATGGCAAACATATTCTTGAACCAATCGATGATACATCTTGTTATATTATTTTTGAAAACCTGAGAGTACCTGTTGAAAATATCGATGAAATTATTATTACACCTCTTATGAAACCCACTGAATAAATAATAATTGGGATAAATATTTAAAAAAAAAAGTTTTTATTTAGTCACATTAAAATCAAATTCTTGATCTCCAATCATGATTTTAATAGGTCCATCATCAATGGTAAGGGTATCGTCAATACCAGTGTATTGGAATAATTCGGCATTCAGAGTGAATCGTACAGTCTCTGTTTGACCGGCAGGTATAAATACTTTTTTAAAGGCCTTCAAGAGTTTAGCTGGAGGTGTAATGACACGGAAAGGTTGATGAACAAACATCAAGACGGTCTCTTTACCATCGAACGGACTATTGTTGGTGATCTGTACGCTGATTTCGGTTTGTTGATCGGATCCTGCTGATAGACTGGGCAAGGTTTCTTGTTGCAAGTTGTTTTTACCAGCCAACGTGATATTACCATAATCGAATTTGGAGTAACTGAGACCGTGACCAAATTCATAAAGAGGGTCCCAGACATCACTGACAGGACGCCAATAGTTCAAGTTGACATCACCGGCGTATTTAGGATAGGTGTACGGTAATTTACCCGAAGGATTTGTTTGACCAAATAAGACTTCGGCAATGGCTTGACCACCCCAGGGGCCGGGAAGGTACGCTAATAAGATGGCATCCGAATTGTCATGGATGGTTTCTAAGACACGGGGTCTTCCCTCTAAAAGCACCGTGATTAATGGAATTTCAGTCTTGTTTGCAAGTTGGGCTACATGATCAATTTGTCCTTGAGGTAATTTGATATCATGAATATTTCCTGGTACTATGGGATAAAAATTTAAGTAAAACCGAGCTTGTCTCAATTTTTTTTTTTTTTTTTAAAAAAAAAACTTGCTTACATTCGGAATAGACGTGCTCACCCACACAGACAACAAGGGCATCAAAATCTTTGGCAGCTTCAATGACCTGAGCCATGTTTTCATCTAACCCATCGATATCAAATCCGGTCATGTACTCGACATGAACACCTTCAGGAGCAGTGGATTGCATGCCTTTTACAATATGGATACCCTTTTCATAGAACTGATCATCGTCGATTTTACCGTGCCAATGATCTTGTGTGGGGCCTTGCCAATCGATGGTCCAACCACCGCTTAAATGAGCAAGATTATTTGCGGTGGGACCCACCACAAGGACACGCTTGATAATGTTTGGGTTAAGGGGTAAAACATGTTCGTGATTTTTCAACAAGGTAAGAGATTCTCTAGCAGCATCCAAAGAGACCTTGATATCATTTTCGTTACCTACCAAGGCTTGAAGTTCCTTGTTTCCCTTCCAGCCATCGGTTTCTAATAAACCCACGTCCTTTTTCAGTTGAAGTAAACGGGCAACAGAAGCATCAATACGGTCAATGGAGACACGACCTTCTTTCACGAGTTCCATCATGGAGTCAAAAAAGATAACATCTTGAGGTACCATGGACATGTCAATACTTGTATCCGAGATGGCCATACGCACCGCTTCTTTATGTGTGGCAGCAACACGATGCTTAATGTGCAAATTTTCGATTTCTTGCCAATCAGTGACTAACATACCTTCAAAGCCCATCTTGTCTCGTAAAAGCTTTTGAAGATATTTGTTGGATGCAACAACAGGCTCACCATTGATATCGATGTAACTTTCCATGGCTGTGGCCACACCAGCGTCAATGGCAGCTTGGAAACCGGGGACAAAGTAGTCTTGAATGGTTCTATCCGAGACCACAGTTGAATCACGATCCTGACCACTAATTTAATTCGAGCTTTATTAGTTTATACGCGTGTACCTGTCAATATCTAGTTTTTTTCATTACCTCCAGGGAGCACCGTAAGCAATGAAATGCTTCATACAAGCGGCAACTTTGGTTCGGTCCGATTTATACTTGCCTTGGTAACCTCGAATGGAAGCAGCCCCCAAGATGGAAGAAAGATGAGGATCTTCACCAAAGTTTTCATAGACACGTGGCCATTGTTTACTAACAGGAATGTCAAGCACAGGAGCAAATGTCCATTGAACACCAGCAGCACGCGTATCTCTTGCAGTGATGGAGGCAGACTCGTAAGCAAGTTCTGGGTTAAAACTGGCTGCAATATTGATACCATGAGGAAAGATGGTGGCTAATAATGGCCTATTAGAGCGTCTGTAGAATGAAGGGGGGTGGGGGGAAACTTACTGTTGGCAACATAATGCGCACCGTGAATATGGTCTAAACCATAAATAATTGGAATTTTAAATGTGGAGTTGACGCCCAAGGTGATTTCTTGAATTTCTTCAATGATTTTAGCATAATCTTTTGAATCGTAATTATCTCCATCACTATGAAGAAGGGACATGAGTATAAATGAGAAAATAGTTTTATAGCAGTGTTTTACCTGGCCAACTGGTTGAGATAGGATCCGACGTAATAATTTTGAGCGTAATTTTCCACAGCGGTACGATTTAATTTACCATCCGTTCCCAAGACTAAATCTTGATTGATTTGAGTCATTTGGCCGATTTTCTCTGGTATGGACATTTGCTGGATCATGTCCAAAATATCCTGATCGATGGGACCGGGTCGATCATAGTCTTCATAATTGAGAGTACCATAGGCGTGTTGATCATTTAATATGGCGGTAGTTGTGTATGCAAATAGCGATACCAGGAGTATACTTTTTGTAATGGAAATCATGTTTCTGCTTAAAAGAAGAAGTGAAAGGAAAAAAAAAAATTGAGTATCAAACAGAGTGTTTATATAAGATGTTTACAAGAGGAACATATTTAATTTATGTATCAAAACAAAGTTGCATTCTCGTGACAGACAAAACAAATCCCCATTTAATATGTCCAGACAGTAAAAAAAAAAAAAAAAACACATTCATAAAAGCACACTAGTGTTATCTTGTTGGTCACTATTGTTAGACCCAAGGTGATAACATCCCCATCATAAGAATGTGTACATCTAAAACCTTATCTCAACCCAGTTACTAAGTTCTAGATGCAGTTCATGTTCGTATGAGGCCCAAAAAAAACAAAACTACTTTTTACATGATTTATTAAATGGTACATTTGTTTTACTTGATAAACAATAAAATTGGTGTTTTGGATCCTAATAAAATAAATAAAAAGCGTCAAATCGCAATTCTAGCTAAACACGTATTAGGTTTTACCTTTAGGACACCCTAAATCCTGCATTTCACGAAATCCAAGTTGATGAATTAAAAAGTCATGATAATGTTCAGGTAAGAAATGATAATCGACCTTTTCAACATGTAGTTTTTTGGCCATTTTTTTAAATTTGATTTCGATGGGTTCCAAGACCAAAGTACCTCCTTCGCGTAAAGCATCGTAGCATTTTTTAAAGAAGGATTTTAAGCCTTTATCACCATGGTGTAATTGGATCCATTTCGTGACACTCAGACTATATGTAGATGCGTTAGTAATCCGGATCATGATATATTCAAAGTGGAGTGGGGAGGGTTTCACATTACGCCATGAGTGTATCGTATTTCGGCTCGTTTTCATCGTACACATCTTTAGCCCAATCCACCGCCTCAAAGTCGACGGTCCAGGGAAATTCGGTCTTTGGGAAATTGGGTGGGACAGCCATGGGTATCATACCAAACATATTGGTCATGCTTTGTGGAAAGTAATGAGAGCGTAAGGAAAGGTCAAATGACTCTGGGACAGTCTCTCCTGGTTTTCTTAATGAATACGTAGCGCGTAGATTGTTGATTGCTTTCTTGATGAGTGTTTCGTCAATATCGACACCCTTGATGTATGCTAGCTTGTATTTTCTGGCCAAGGCAATGGCAATGTTGCCTGAGGTACAACCGATATCCAAAATGTATTTACCATTGAATAAGGTCGGATCCAACATATCGATGCGATGATCGATGAGCGCATCGCCTTGTAAATGTCGTGTTCTATATATTGCAAATCGTGTTAATTTTTCTATGCTTTTTTTTTGTATTGAATGAAGGGGGTGAGCGTTTTTATTTAATTTTAGAAACTGACGAGTAGTAACTGGGAAAGTTGCCATAATTGAATGTTCCAAATGAAGGTTTTTCCTTGTGTTGGTCACGAAGATAGACAGCGCCCTTTGTTTTACCGCCCAACAAAGGTTCTTCCTCTTGTTGTTGGCTTGAACCTACAGTAATGTTGAATGGTCTGTCATTGTGTCTTTTATAAGGTCTTGATGACTCTGGTAATGCTGTTCTTTTCATTTAAAGTGGGTGGGGTGGAGGAAAAGAAAGAAAGCGAAATAAAAATCAAATTTTTTAATTAATTATAAATGTAATTCGGATAAGACTCTGCTGCAAATATTTTTATAAATCCAAGGATCACCACTGATCCTTCGAAACTGTATACCACGTATACCTAATAACCAAGGGATTTTGATGATGTGAATATCGAATTGAACAAGAGAAGAGTTCCTGACCACTGCATCGGGTTGATCTGCGCCAACTACGAGACAACACTGAAACCTATCCTGTCTTTCCTGATATTTAATATCGTGATGTTGATGTAAAGTACGTATCAGCTCATTTCGAATGACAGAAGCTCTTTTGGTGGATGTAGTCGAGACCGAAAAGAGTCCCTTGAGGTAAATGGGTCGTATCCGATCATCGGCATGAGGAATTTCTTTTGCTGGCATCTTGTTGCAAGACACTGAATTACGTTTTGGTGGTCGATATTCTTCCATGGGTTTTGAAGAAGGTACATTGTAGGTATTACCACGTTTCAGCATCTTGTTAAGCTTTTGGCCTAAACTGGTGGTGCGCTGTTGTTGTTGTTGTTGTTGTTGTTGTTGTTGTTGATGTTGCTGTTGATGTAACTGTGGCGATAGTGATGATGATGAGGGGTCAGATACATTAGATGGTGTGAATTCATCATGATTGCCACTCCAGCGTCTACTCATTCTCCGAAACATGTTCTCCTTGGGTGAATTGATATTTTCCGGTGGTAGTGGTAATGACGACATTGATTGGTGACGTTCCATACGTTCCTTGACAAGGTAATAGATGGATATTAATGGATGATTTTCTGATATGTCCTTTGAAGAAACACGTTTTTGTAGATCATGAATAGTGGTGATTTGACGCTGACGAATAAGCGACTCGAGTTTCTCGATAATGGTATCTTCTGTACCGAACTCGAATCCTGTCATATTGCGTACGACGTTAAGATCGAGAGGGAGTTGAAGCGGTGAGCGTAGGGGTAGATGAGTTTCGATAGGTTCATCAAACCCTTTGGTCATCCAAGGGTGAGACATGAGCTGTGACATGGTAGCTCGTTTTTGAGGATCTGTGATTAACATCCGTTGTATAAGATCCTTCACACCTTTATTCAAGTTAGCAAAAGAGAAGTCAGGTAGAAATAGATGTTTCTTATCTGTTACCTGAAGTAAGATGAGAGGGGAACTCCAATAGACCTTGTTTTACTTTTTTGTGTAATCCATAAACGGTTGGATCATCGAATGGGACTTGACCACAAACGAGAACGTAGAGGACAACACCAAAACTCCATACATCGACCTCAGGGCCTGTATACACTCTTCCGTGTAATAACTCGGGAGCGGCAAAATATAAGGATCCGCAAAAGGTGGATAAATGGGACCTAGGTGAAAACAGATTGGATAACCCGAAATCAATGATTTTAATATTTCCAGCTCTTGATATTAAAATATTTTCGACCTTTAAATCTATCAGAGATGATTTGAGTATATTGTTTATTTGTGCTATGTTTTGTTTGACCTAACCTCTGTGAACAATGGAGTTGTGATGACAATAATCTGAAAAGAGAATTAGAGTTATAGTGTTTGTATTTATTTGGATGTGAAACCATACCTAATGCACTTGCGATTTGTCTCGAAAAATGTCTAGCCTGTTTCTCTTTAAGTTTTCCATGCGAGATGACATAATCGAGTAGTTGACCACCATCCACATGCTCCATAAAAATATAATAAAAGTCATCAACCAATATCATTTCTTCCACACGCACAATATAGGGATGATCTAATAGTAACATCATACTGGCTTCTCGTACAGTTCGTATCTCTCGTCTTATTTCGGTTTTAACCTTTTCATCCTTATTATCTGACTCGCTTTTCATGATTTTGCGTGACACGATTTTGACAGCCATCTGTTGTTGTCATACATGAATCATTTTTTCTTAGTTTCATGAGCTGATCATTTTATATTAATAGCGTACCTTTTTGTCGCTTTCGGTATCAATAGCTAATTTGACCTTACCAGTGGATCCTTTGCCAAGTGTTTTAGTAAGTGTGTATGAGCCCACCTTTTTTAAGGATGGCTTGGTGTGCTGTTTATGATCACACGGTGTTGATGGAAACACCTGTTCATTCAATGGTGGTTGTGGTATGACCATATTTTCTTTATTAAAAAAGAATAGAGAAGAAAGAAATAAAGAGAAGAGAATGAAAAAAAAAAAAAAAAAAAAAAGAATGAACAATTACTCGCTCATGCAATGTTATTTAAAGCGGAGAGCACGGAGTGTAAACATTAATGGGTTTTGGATTAAGAAAAAAAAAAAATATGGATATGCATTTAACAATGAAAGCGAGTACAATGATTGGATTTCCTTATTAAGATACATTTTTTAATTATTTTTTTTACTTTCTGCCAAAGATATTCCAGAAACCACTTCCAGAAGTCGTCTTTTCTGTACGTTCATTCAAGGATTGTTCAGGGTATTTCACAAAGTTAGCTGCCAAGTCAAAGTAGAAGGGTTTGCAAGCCACAGGTTGGAACTTGGGAGGGAAGTCCACCAAATGGTTGGGTTGAATGACGGAGGGATAAGCATCCAATTGATCAATTAAAGCATCGGCATCTAAATTTAATTGGTCTAACTTTTCTGTCACCTCATCTTGATCTTGACTACCATGTTCAAGGAACCAAGCAGCACGCGATTTCCAAGTACCCGATCGAATAACGTTTTCAACAGAGAGTAAATCCGATTCCGAAACACGTAAAAGGGCATCTGAAGAAAATGTCTTGATTTGTGCAAGTTCTTGTTTAGCTTGAACTACATACATTTGTGCACGTTGATAAATGGCAAGTGATTCAGGTGTCTTCTTCATATCGGCATAAGATAAAGCCACTTGGATACAACGTTGTGCCTTATAATAAAGTGATAATACATTCAATTCTCCATCCAAAGATAAATCATCACGAACATTAGGTAATTCCCAAATATATTCAATATTCTAACGCCATGATAAGATACGTCAGTATACTCTATTCCTTCTTTATAAGTCCTAGCCGATTCTTTTTTTTTTTTACCTTCATGATATCGTCGTATAATTTAACAGCTTGTTGAGGCTTATCGGTGTTGGCAATGGATGCTAAATTACGTTGAATTTGGTTGCCAAACAAGTTATATTCGACCATGGTAAAGATAATTTTCAAATCCTCGGTGGCCTTTGCGGATTTAGAAGAAGTGATTTTAGCGGTGGCTTCCTTATCCTCTTTCAAGGCCTTCTTGATTAATTTCTCGGCTTCAGACCAATCCTTCTCTTCGACTGCTTGTACAAGTGCTTCGACCTTGATGGTGAATTCCTTTTGACGCCATGTCATGAATTTAGTGACGGTTTCCTTTTTATTGGATTGGATGGTGGCCAATTGAGCATTTAATGCGTCGGAATGATAGGATGATACAATATCATCGATTTCCTTGTTGATGCCGAGTTTATAAGCACAGAAACGAATGTTGGGATCAATGGTATCGATGAATGAATAACATAAAGCTTCTTGTTCAGCATTGCTATTCAACTTTGCAAATTTTTCGTAGATGGTTCTAGAAAAAAGAAAAGCGTTAATATTTCATCAACCTTTTTTTTTTTTGTTCACCGGTCCTTCATTAATACCTTGACTCTGTGAGTTGATCCAAGGCTTCTTGCCAATGTTGTTGTTCAAATAAAAGATATCCTTTCATCAAGGCAGCATAAGCCTATGGGGGGGGGGGTGAAAGAATAAAAAAAAAGTTAGCGCTTGATTCGACGGTTGCAATCAAAGGAAAAGGGTTGTACCTTGACGTCCAGGACAGTTCTACTGTCCACAGTTTGATTCTCACATAAAGTGTACAATTGCTGAGCATACTGAGAAGCTCTTTTCAAACGTTTGACAAGATGATGACGCTGGCGGGTATCCATACTCTTGGAAGATTCTTGTTTTAACTCCATGGAGAAAGCCCAAGCGCGTTCACTCTCGTAAATTAAAAGGTGCAAGTAACGGACGTCGTTAATTTCTTGAGGAATACTCTTGCGAATGTTGGTTTGTTTATTGTTGGCTTGTGTCAACTTGAGAATTTGTCGAAGACGATGAATGCGGTTGGTGCAATATTCACTAGAAGTCATACTAGTTAGTTAGGGACGTGTGTCGTCTGTTTGAAGCATTGTTTACCGATAACGTTGATAATCTTGGTGTCTAAGACCATATGTTTGACGGGATGAGTTTATTAAACTTAAAACTAGAAACACAAGTTAGATGATGATGGCAGGTTTTTTTTTGTTCTTTTTTCTTTTTTTTTTTGTTCTTCTTCTTTACCATCCATTGACATGGGACCTGCAGTAGGTGTAATATCCATAGCTATTGAAAGAGTGTAAGCACACACACTATTACATTGTCACACATTTATATTTACGTTCACCCATTTTATTTTATTGATGAAGAAAGGAAAGCTCAACACTACTTTTGTTTTTCACCGTAATAGTTTTTGACCTGCGTTCAGTATTACGGGAGGGAAAAACCCAGTCACATGCGGACGATTTTGCAGCACACCTTGGGCCTTTAAACAAAGTATGAAATTTCAATCAAAACGCGTTCTTCAAGAGTAATATGGGGAGGACTTAAATTTTGAGACTCTAATATAACTAGTATTATAAAGGTTGATAGAGTTAAGATACAGGACATTCTATGGTTGAGCGTTTCAGACTCTATTCAAGCTGCAGGCGACGCTTAAAAATTGCTATCCTTTAGACCGGGAAAAAAAAATATATAATCAAAAACAATGTGACAATTACGAGTTAATGCATATTAAATGATTTATACTCGTTTTGACAATTCTATCATCACTCTTTCGTCTTTAAGCTCGTTTGATCCTAATCTTACGCAGAATCATTAAGGTAAAGGCCAAACGAGAAACTGAAAGTAAGCTATAACACACACATACTGGTTTACCATATGCTGGCTGTAATAAACTGTATCTACCTCAAAACAATAATTTATATTGACCTCTTGGTGTCTATTGAAGTCACTCGTACCAAAATTTTATCTCTTTTAGGCAGGAGAATATATCCCGATTTTCTTTACTTCAGTTAGGCCTTGTAAGTTTTTTGTTGTGAGGTAGTTCCTCATTTTATAATACTGTTTGCTTCTAATGTAAAGTATTTATTTAAAAATACTAAGAATTCTAAATGTTATGTAGATTGACTAACAATTGCAGTAGCTGAATTAAAACTAGCTGTAGCTTAATTGGAGGTTAATTTGCAATTAAATACTTGATTGAATTCTTGAAGAAATGAAAATAACACGAGAGGAAGCAATATGTATGCTTTATGGCAAAGAATATAGCGACAAAAATGCCGCCGAACTTTTGAAAACAATTGACGAAAAGGAATTAGATGTTTGCTATGAAACTAGTCCTTTAAAACCAGTACTTGCTCCACTTTCTAGAATTCTTGCTGAACCTCATCTCTATAAGAGATATAAGCCAAAAAATGATAAATAAAATTAATGATACTCAGGAAAGGTTTAAACGAGAAGTTTACTATAGTTATAGCGTTGAATTTAATATAATAAAAAACAATAGCTAATGCCTATCATAGTTTAATACTTAATATATGCTAGAATTGAGAAGTACTTGTTTATTTAGTTCATTAAAATAGAACTGATATTTTATCATATATATAGGGTGGGTATCAATGGGGGGGGGAGGGTAAATTTAGCAACTATAAAATATAAAACAACTATGCTTTTGATCTTTGACGAGGCGTTTTTCTACAATTGAAGGCTGATAAGGTACTGATATCATTGAGTACACAGCATCTTTCAAATTCTACTGCATCACAAGTATAAGGAAAACAGTCAACTATTAGTTTTTCCATTGCATCGTTATTTCTATAAAAAACAAACGTAATAAGCACTTATCAAGAGCTTTAATCTTTAAAAAGAATTACCTTATAAATTCTTGAATGTTTACCGGATCAGTGGAGAGACCAGCATAATCTATAATGACCATACAGACTTTTCGTTTTGACGAGGAAATAAAATCAATCATTTCTAAAATAAAGAGTGGATTTATCAATATTAAAACTTTTAAACTTAATGGAAACATACATATATTATATATACTTTGGGTATTACCATGTATATGTCGTATATTTTCAAGTGTTTTAATATCATCCTTCAGGTCTCTTGTGATGATGTCGCTGTTGGCATTTGATGAAAAAGAAACAAAACATTTGTTCACATTTGATCTTCAATATAAACTATCGACCATGCTCTGAATGTTTTTGGCCCGATACTGCGCGGCTTTTATTGACTTTCGCACATATCCAACGAGTAAAAAGTCTCTTTTTAAGTTTTCCATGTGTTTTTGAAAGTCAGGCAGTTTGGTGACATTATTCAAAATGACATTTGCTACAACAGAAAGAAAAAGTAAGTACGGAGACACTCATAAAAATTAATTGTTATAAGACTACCATGAAATTCTGATTTCAAAACGTGCAACTCTCTCATTCTAGGAGTGCTTCCTGCTCCGTTTCTCTTTCTTGAAAAGGGTGTCTGAACATAATTCACCTTTCCTTTACGGAAATGAGTAGACCTCAGTATTTTTTTCAAACGTATTTTTTTAATACTACTTACAGGAATTTTAGCCAATACCAGCAGGACAGTATGATTACGACTAATTACAGTCCGTGAGTTCCAAAAACTCGAGAACCCTGCCTAGGGGGTCGTCCTCCTATAGCAAAGACTAGCCGCAGTCGCAATATCGCAATACATCTTTTTTTCATTTTAGCGTTTTTGAAAGAAACAAGAATCATTACTAACTAACCTTTTTACATTATTGGTTACTTTCATAATATAGAAGAAATATGTTAAGAGAAAAGGAAAAGAATAAAGTGTGTGAACCAGCTTTATTTGTAGGCTGATAAACAAGCTTATGTCAGGATGATTTAATTGATTGTTTCATCATCCATAATGTTTGAGCCTTTACCTAAAATAGAAACACTTGCAAAAACCTCCCAAGCGAGTCAGAGATTGGTAATTGTCTATCTGCGTTCCAGTAGTAGCTTGTAATGATAGTGAAGCATATTTTATGGAAAACATAAATCGATCATCCTATGAAGTTTAGATGATATGGCATGTCAATCAACGTGTAGACCTTCACGTGATTCTAAAAAATACGCTTGAAAAAAATACGGAGGTCTAGACTTTTCCGTAAAAGGGTCATAAGGAATTCGGTTAATTGGAGCCAAAATGGGACTTTTTTCAGATGTTTCCAAACAAACTTCAAGGTCGCCATATTCTGCTTGCTTTAATTACATTTTCAGGATTAAATTCAAGTCAAAACCAACAACTTCAAGACTTCGGAGGGAGGATTCATATAGAACGGCAGATCTTCTTCGACTTCTTCACCATTCACCTTTTTCTGAACCTTGACGTAGTGCTTCATCTGTCTGAGCAAAAGAATCTGGTTTCTTGTTCTTCTTGAATCATCAAAACTGAATATGAGATCAGCTGCAGGTACTTTGGCTTTGGGATAGGCAACCTTGGCTTCAGTGACGCCCTTGACAAGCTTCACAATATCTTTCATCAAACTTTGAGATATGACACCCCCAGACCGATAATAGAATTGATACATCAATTGATGTATCTTATCCCTGAAAAGAAAAACCTCACTGTTGACAACTATGGGCGCTTGTTCTTCAATTTCGTCGACTACAGCTTCCGGTTCATTAACAATGGATTCACTGAATTCAATGTCTTCATCAAAAGGTTCATCTTCGTCCTCGTCGTCCTCCTCGTCACTGTAATCTTGGCATTCAGATTCGTCCTCTTGATGAAACACCATACGATTCAGACTGATGCGAGTAGATCTAATCGATTCAGGTAATGAAGTAACTTCTGGTCCATTTACTTGCATGAATGCCGTGTTGCTTGCGGTAATGGGTGCCTTGAAAGTGAAGGCTTCAGTAATTTTATGTGATTGTTTATGACGTTTGACATCGCTTGGATGCTCGAAGCGCTTACCACATTCATTGAAATCGCAACGATAGGGGTTTTCGGTTTAGTTGGTTTTTTCAGGTTGATTATTCATAATCCAGGAAGTAAAAGAGATAGAGATATAGTTTTTTTTTTCTTTTTTTTTGACTTTGAGGTTTATATGCAAAAGTTTAGAGTGCATCTGCTTTTAGGTGGCACCTAAAAAAAATTTAAGCAGAGACAAATATTTAGATGGGTAAAACACATTTTCTTTATAATTAATATCCCATCTGAAAGGTTAGGATTGTTTTTTATGTTGATTATAATGAGAATCTACATATATTAAATTAAAAAACATAACAGATTCTGGATTCAACATTTTTTTTTTAGGTGGGGGCGGGGAAAAAATGTCACAACCTGTACAAAAAGGTTTTAGAGCCAATAATAACCTGCCGCTAATATCATTAGCCGTGGTCGGATTTTGAAATAACCCACTGTTTGTGCTCACGATTTAAAAAACCGCGCACAGACTATATAATCGTTAGTAATGGCTTGAAATAACTTCATCCTTTTTTGTGTACTTGGTAGAACTACTTGAATTTTAAAATATACATTAAAACAAATATTCTTAAGATGCGTGACCCTTTGTAAAAATAATTTATCTATTGAAAGGCTGGAAATATTGATTTGAAGTTGTTTAGAGACAGCCTATGAAGACGCAGCCGGAGGCTTAATATCACAAACCCTGAAAAAGGATAAAAAAGTTTAAACCTTTTTTATGTACTAAGTAGAACCACTTGTAATTTTGAATATATATTATAAAGTATATTCTTAAGATGCGTGACCCTTTTTAAAATTAATATATCTATTGAAAGGCTTGAAATATTGATTTGAAGTTGCTCAAAGCCGGCCTATGAAATTGCAGCCGGAGGCTCAATATTACTTACACTGAAAAGAAGATAAAAAAGTTTAAACCTTTTTTATGTACTAAGTAGAATCACTTGTAATTTAGAATATATTTTATAAAGTATATTCTTAAGACGCGTGACCCTTTTTAAAATTGATTTATGTATTGAAAGGCTTGAAATATTGATCTGAAGCTGTTTAGAGCCGGCCTATGAAATCGCAGCCGGAGGCCCAATATTACTTCCACTGAAAAATTTTCTTAAAAAAAAAATAAAAAATCCCCCCACATAAAAAAAATCTGGCTATGAATAAATTTCCTTTTATATTACTTGTACTAGTCGGAGATGAATGCTCAAAAATGTCACAAAACACGTTAGGAACTACTGAAAAGCAGATGCACTCTATGTACTAAGTAGAACCACTTGTGATTTTGAATATATATTATAAAGTATATTCTTAAGATGCGTGACCCTTTTTAAAATTAATCTATCAATTGAAAGGCTTGAAATATTGATCTGAAGTTGCTCAAAGCCGGCCTATGAAATCGCAGACGGAGGCCCAATATTACTTCCACTGAAAAATTTTCTTCAAAAAAAAAAAAAAAAAAATCCCCCCCCCACCTCACCCACCTACATTAAAAAAAAAATTTATCATTTCCATCTCCGTCTTGGGCTAACTTTAGGTACCTTAATTTTGTTTACTGCCTAAATGTACGTAAAACACGAAATAAAACACAAATTAACAATCGAAAAATTAAGTAGTCACAAAGATATTTCTTTTACTTGCCCGGGCACACTTTGAGGCTTAAGCTTTATCTTTTATTTCTCATGTCTACCATCGCTATTGCTCGCAATCCCGCTTACGATCTTCTTCTTTTAGAGAAAGATAGACGTAGAGAAGAAGAACTTAACCGTCTTACTAGATTCAGAAGATTTGATCAGACAATTACTTTGGACGATATCAAGGCTGCTTTAGGTAAACGCCACGACGAAGGCCTCCCCGTACCTGATCGTCCCCGTGCCATCAACAGGTTCAACGTCTTCTGCCAACAAGAAAAGGAGAAGTCTATTGAAAAAGAAACTCTTGTCCAACTTGCTTCTTTTGACGAAGATACTGGTATTGGTGAAATTGCGGGTGAGCAAACCGTTGCCAGTGGTTTGACAACTCAAATTTTGGCAGCAAAGTACCGAAATTTGACGGAAATCGAAGCTGAGACGCTTGACGCCAAGGTTGTGTCGTTGAGCAACATCAGGAGAATGGAATCTCGTGTGAATTCAGGGTTGACAGTACGTGAAAGTTTGGCAATCTTTAGGATATACATCGATACCTTAAACTCGTTGTATGGATATGAAGTTGCCTGTGTTTTTGGTCGAGCAAAATCATGGAGAATCCTTTCTGTTGGAGGTTAGGTTTATAATAACTTTTTTTTTTTTTGGAAAACATTAAGCTTTTATTATCTAGAGAACGTGGGGTCCATGGACTTGGAACGATGGAAAAAAGAAGCTTATCTGCATGTGAACCCTAAACCCTTTGAAAAAGGTACGCATACTACAAATATATAGGTGGCAATAACTCTAAGTGATAAGCTTTTATTTTTTAGTTCCTGTTCATCCTTCGGTGATGATCTTTAATCAAAGGGTTTCTCAGGCCAAGGAAGCCATCAGGAACTCAATCAGTAAGATCAAAATTATCAAGGTTTGAAATGCCTTGTCTAATCCTATCATATAGACGAACAATGCCAAACTACGCGGGACACAGTACCCTGGAAGCATATGGTGAAGATTGAGGACCTGAGGGGTAAGGTTCTTACCGGAAATAACGTTATCGTTGAAAACTGGCCGTTGGACAACTGTGACCATAAGAGTTTCATGAAGCGAGCTAATTTTGTGAAGGTTGAGGCAAACTTGTCTCAACTTAAGTTTAAATTGCCTCGTCATTACGACAAGGAACTTGATATGGACATTGACAGTTCCTAAATAAAATGTCTAAAGTTTATAAAACTTATTTTGGAAAGCATTAGCCGTGATGGTCATTTATCCGATCATAATATCAGCACTTTTTTTTAAAAACATGATATGCAAAATAAGGTGCACCACTGTGTTCTTTACGTGGCACTGACATCTAAATACAGTATAATATGTCGGTATTGATTTCGTTTCCATCATTTATATTCAATATATATACTATGTCGACCCGGAGCTGCTAGTCATACTAGCAATATCTATGCAAAACCAACTAGTGTTCAAGTTATAAGCATTATATAAAACCCAAGTGAGAATCGAAAAGTCTTAAAAATTAAGTGGTGGTTGACTAAGAATCGAAAAGTCTTAAAAATTAAGTTGTGGTTGACTAAGAATCGAAAAATCTTATAAATTAAGTGAGTGCCTTTGGCTTGAACATAATTACAGATTCATTTCTTTTTTTTTTAAAAAAATGTTTGTATGATTTACAAGGTATATTTAATAACTGTACAAGGTTTATAGAATATCTGTACAAGGTTTATAGAGTAGCTGTACTAGGTTTATAGAGTAGCTGTACAAGGTTTATAGAGTAGCTGTACAAGGTTTATAGAGTAGCTGTACAAGGTTTATAGAGTAGCTGTACAAGGTTTATAGAGTAGCTGTACTAGGTTTATAGAGTAGCTGTACAAGGTTTATAGAGTAGCTGTACAAGGTTTATAGAGTAGCTGTACAAGGTTTATAGAGTAGCTGTACAAGGTTTATAGAGTAGCTGTACTAGGTTTATAGAGTAGCTGTACAAGGTTTATAGAGTAGCTGTACAAGGTTTATAGAGTAGCTGTACAAGGTTTATAGAGTAGCTGTACAAGGTTTATAGAGTAGCTGTACAAGGTTTACAGAGTAGCTGTACAAGGTTTATAGAGTGGCTGTACTTATTTCATTTTACCACTTGTAAAACAAAACAAAATTGAGCAGCATTGACAAGGTTTACGTAATAACTGACAAAAGTAGGTAGCGAAACAAAAAAAAATGCACTATAAGTAACAAACGTTGAGATAAACCAGCCCATTAACACTATTTTTATCTGACCTTGGCTTTACTTCATTTATAAAAAATGCCTAGCATTGCCATCAGTAACTCCATGATCAGTACAGAATATTCTTCATCATAACGACCAAGCAGTATCTTAAATGTGCTTTTTCAAATACAGAGCGCCTCTTCATATAACGCGCCCTTATGATGGTAAACATCTAATTCATTGGACTGTCGTGCTTATAGATATTGAAAGAAAAGCCATGAACACCCTAATGGCCTCAAATACAGTAAGAATGTCGTAAAGCCTATCAAAGCAATACCAACTCAGTAATCGACAACCATTTACATTTTGTTTAAGAAACTAGGCGGGTTGTGAGATTCGTCAAGTAGTAGAGTGTCATAAGGATTATTATAAAATGTCTGAGAAGGGTATTTAGCAAAAGGTGAAGGTACATACAAAAAAAAACAAAAGGTGAAGGTAAACAGCTTGGGGGAAAGAATTGCGTCACTTTTTAGAGAAAGTAGATGATTGTCATGACGTACATTAATTTGATTGGTGAATAAAGGTGTCATCGACAGAAAAAAATTTTTTTTTCTACTTCAGCTTTTTATTACAGGGTCTGGGCAGTTTCTGAGAGAGACCCCACTTTTTTTTATTTACAAAATCTCTCTGCTAACGGCTTCCTTGCGAAATAACTCACGTTTACTCCACTTTGTATTTGTCAATGCTGTGAGTGAGGTATATTAAACTGAACTAGTGTTCGGAATAAAGATCGAAACTCTCGAGCGAGCTTCGATCGTGTTCCAGTCGAAGCTCGCTCGGATGCGTTTTTTTGCAGCTCGAGCTCGCTAGAAGTTTCTTAAGCTCGGCTCGGTTGCGAATACGATAGCTCGAACTCGCTCGCCCTTTTTATTACACAAAGTGCACGTCAAAGTGATGTTAATTACAGAAAATTATGGTAATAAAATTGTTATTTATTGAAATAGAAGTTGGAAAAAGAAAAAGAAAAGTTTTTTTTTTCACCAGCCTTAACACCAAATTCGGATAATTAAATCAAACTATTACTGCATCTATAATTATAATACATTTGGATTTGTGAACATGAAAGTTTAAATTAATTCTGCTACGTCATGTTACTATGGTTGCTGTAAAAAATTGGCTTAGTTGGGTATAGTGTGCAACACTGTTTCATTTTCTATGGTAAATGTGTTTGTTGGTTGTACAATTAAATAAAAGTCCAAAGCATTTTAATTGGAATTATTAGAGCATAAATAAAAAAAAATGGTAAAGGGAAGAAAAGATTAAAATCAAGGGGAAATGCCATCTGTAGTCTTTCAAGGACCTTAACTTTAAAGTGACTACTATCGACATTTTAGCCGAGCGAGCTTCGAGCGAGCATCGATCGAAGCTCGCTCGAACCCAAAAAAAGTGGCGCAAGCTCGAGTACAAAAACTCGGTTCGAGCTTCGTTCGAACTGGCGCAAGATCGGTGCAAGCTCAAAAAGTTCGAACACTAAACTGAACATATGGCATGCCTACATTATTTTGTTCAAAACTAAACTTTCTAGAACCTTTATACAAGACATGATTGCCCATCCAAGATTTTGAAATTAACGTAATTACATGGAAGATTTATGGCAAAATTTTTCGTAACAATTTGCGCTGAATATGTCAAGGTTTGTAGTGTCTGATAGTGTATGCACAGTTGCTGAGAGCACCTCGTCAGGCTGTTTTATCTATATTCCTCGATCCAGCCTTAAATTAATTTTTTTCGAGCTTAATAAAACTGTACTGTCTGTAAGACCTTTAAATTATGCTTCGTTCACTCAATTAGTTATGTAGCTCTCAGGGCCGCACAATCCCTTTCATGTTTGAATTACCAATTGTGGTGACCTAGCAAGGCTATAGCCATATTAGAGCTAACAAAGGTTTATCCATGCTGATACCATTTGTGATATAAGCTTAACAATAAATGTCATAGTAAGAACTATAAGGATATTACATCACAAGTCTAATTTAGTACGTCTGAGAAATACTTAAAATTTAGTTTAAAGCAAAGAGAGTTAAGAAGACTTAACATTTATTAGAACAAGACTAAATTAGTGACTATGTAATAATCATATACATTTTTGGTTAATCAATGATAACTTCAAGATAGCACTAGAGATATGAACACAGCAGACAGTCTTTTATATAAATACTCGTACATTTCATTTATTAATAAAGGACAATCTTATAAAACAGTCTCAAACTACTTCTATAGTCTTTTTATAATTTAAAACCTTACCTTAAAACACAACACCAATGTCTCAACCACTGTCGGACAGATAAAATTCGCGACAAGAGGGATGTCATTATAATCAACATACTGTTTATGTTTGGCCGAATCAGGACAGTTTCCCGTTATATGACCATACGTAAGCACACACACACACAGATGTAGTGGATACAAGCATCGTGTTTCATAGATTAAAGATACCAGTTGTTTCCTCGGTACGTCACTGCACAGTTCATATAAATAGCGGTTGAACTGTTCTTTAAGTTTATTTCATATGACAACATGACCTTATATACTATAAATATCGGAAGTATGGTATGAAAATTCCTTTGCTATTTTCTTATGCTGTGTCATTTTAAAAATGTTTAACATCCTAGGATGCTACTGATATACTTATATATTCGAATTGTATCCTCAAATAATAACCCATTGATGACTCGCGAGTTATCTTATAAATTCAAAGTTACCGCAAAATTACATAGATTTCATGTGCATAGTTTAAATCTTGTTAGTTAATTACACTTTATACTGTCGCTTATAAACATTAAAAAGTGTTGCAACCGAATAATATGGGATCCATTATGTTGAATATTTATATTCAAAGCCATATAAACAGAAGTTAACGTAAAAATAATATTTCAAGAAAATAAAATGTTAAGTATAAAAAATTGGTTTATCAAGTCCAAATGATGATCTACTAATAATTAAAACGGTATCAATAACATAAGTAGATGCAGAACGAGTTTTTCTATTTAATAAATCCAATTGATAACATAAATATTAGCTTTGTATGTTGAGTTAATAGGAAACATGCGATTCTAAGAACTTTATGCATCGTATACACCTTAATTACGATAAAGACAACATGCTGGCAATTTTTTTCAAGTTAAAGATTTTAATTGTGCAATTATATTATGCTAATTGTTATGGAATATGTATGGTCTTTTAAATTTATGTCCTAGTACATACAAAAGAAAAAGTATCATGTTCTTGAAGAGATTTTAATGCAATTCGTATTAAACTTTTAATTAATTTATCTCTTACCAAAAGTTTTATATTTAGGATATAGCTTTCATTTAATATATTGTCAGTTTTAAAGTGTTGCTATTGTTTTGAATGGCATTGATTTATTAATATCATTGCAAATCAAATATTCGTAAATAGCGATCTGAAACTATTCCATAAAGTGATGCAATTTATTTTAATAAGAAAGTCTACTGACTGTATAGATATTACAACAAGTATTTTTCTTTACAGTTACTTAAAACTAGATGTAGCTTACAACTAAAGGTATGATATAGCCACATAGCTATTGGATTTATTAAATAATTGAGACATTTGTCAAATCCATTGAACACTTGTTGTAAAACATGAAACTACCTCAAAAGAGTGTTCTGACATATCACTGTTGTGGACTTTAATTTTGTAATTTAATACGACAGACTTTTTTTAAATGGATGAATCTAGATAAAACCAGCGGTGTGCTATAATTGCTTGTAGCTTAATTTATAATACATATTATATTTTAAAATTGTTTAACATTATAAAACCACATTCATTCCAAAGAACATTTTTCATCCTTAATTTTTCAAAACTAATTTATTTAACTTCTACAACATCACCGTCAGCACCACCGTCAGAACCACCGTCATCATTCCCATCTTCTTCTGCGCCTTCATCAACCAAGTCGACATCGTCATCGAGTTCTTCTTGCTCCTCAGCAATCCTGGTCTCGTTGTTGCTTCGATAATGAACCAGGTGGTGATCTGTGAAGATTTTCCACCTGGCGTTGACTTCTATAGCACGTTGAAGGATTATCCAAGCACCAGTTCCTTCAACGTGCTTTTTGATCGCCGAGTCTAAATGCTCTTTCTCCTTGGCAATACCATGGTCAAGCCAAAAGATGTCTCGCTACATTGATTTTAAGGTTATTATTATCATTATTATCATCAGATAAATAATCTATACTTAATATACCTGTAATCGGATTCGTTCTTCCTTCAAGCTTTTCCATCTTAGCCAAAGCGAGACATCTTTTGACCAATTCATATCCCAAAAGCCGTTCTCCCTTTCCAATACGAAGTCCAAGGTGACCAACTGTATATTATCTATTAAAAACGTCGGAGCTTCGTTATACTTCTAGGTAAGAAAGAAAATACATGTTAAACCATACCTCCGTACGGGCTGTTAATCAGCTCCTGGTTAGCCGCGTTATCCACGGAGATAACGTCAGTCACCTGGGACTTCTGCTTCCTCATAGCTTCTTGAAGCTTTGCAGCCTCCCGAGTCCCTAAGCAAATAATAAAGTTAAGTGATTGGTAATAAATTAAATACTAAACTACGTACCGATATGGCCGCTATGAAGCTTATCCCCAAGGTCAAAGTAGACTTGAACGTTACTTCTCAAAATATCTCGATATAATCCCTCTTTGACCTTGAGAAATGCCAACCATTGGGACTCGACAAACTGGTAATATTCGGGTTCCAAGAATGTTGGTCTTTCAGAGACGTTACGACCGGCAGCCCTCTCCACATCACAAAGATACTTTTCAATCTTAGGTAACTCGCTGCGAAAGTAGGACCTACCGGTGGAGCTGATGACAGAATCGTTTTCGTTGCCACCAAGGATGTTCCTAAGAATCAAGATAAAATAGTGAATATGTTAAAAATTAAAAAAGATTAAATAATAGTAAGACTTACTTAAAGCTAAGATAGACGCTTAACAATAAAGGAAAAGTATGCTCGTCTACATAGCTTTTCGGGAGTACGTTTGATAAATCGTACCCGGAACATCCTCGCTCCCCAAGATTAGCCACTTGCTTGGCGTAACGCTCCTCAACATCCCGGAGATGTCCAACAGACCACTTCCCAACCTTCTTGTCAACACTAGACTTTTCAACAAATAGTCGTCCAATCTTTTCCTTCAAGATTTTCGTTAAGAAAAAAGTATTCCATTGGATTAAGTACTGGTATAATATTGTCTTTGAAAAAATTGACGTACCCAGGTTGTGCTTGATAGCTGTGTTCCTGTACTTAACAGCCATGTACAAGACATATCGCCGGTTCTCGGCCATCATGGGTTTGGTTATGGTAATGTATTTGGCCAGATAAGACCAAATTCTTTCCATGCCTTCACCGTCAGTCAACCCAAAGTTTGCTATGTACCTCGGGTTGTAATTGACCTGACAGTGCATTACATGGGCGTAGGCATGGAAGACAGACAGACCCAAGCGGTCAGAACCGGCGATTCCGGGGAAGTTCAGCTAAAACTTATAGATTAGTGATATGATAATTGTCAATATTCGATATAACATACCTTGATACAACTCCGCACATAAAATATTCGACACTTCCGTTTTGAGCCAAAAAAATAAATAAACCTACTCTTTCTTCGTTCAACGATTCTTTCATATTTTATTACACAATTTATCATGCCACTTACTGACATTACTAACAAAGTCTCTAGAAAAAGCAAGGAACTTTCAGATTTCGATCGTGGAGTCATTTGCGGTTTGGCAGAGCATGCCAAATGGACAGGTGCCCAAATCAGCAAAGAATTGGGCGTTCCTAGAACAACCGTTGTTACGATTATAAAAAAGTATCGAACTGAAGGGATCACAACTGTCCAACCTCGTCCAGGAAGACCAGCAAAGCTGACAGCAAGAGCTGAGCATCACCTGACGCTTTTAGTTCGAAGGGACTCTTTTGAACCTTTAAGTGTTCATATGCAAAATCTTGCGAAGGCTACCGATCCAATCAGCCTGACGACATTGAGGAATGCACTTCGCAAAAACGGTTTTTATTCTTGCAGACCTTCCAAAAAACCGTTTTTGAGTCTTAGACATAAAAAAACGCGAAGAGAATGGGTCGACGACAAGATGAATTGGACATTAGATGACTGGAAGAAGGTAATCTGGTCCGATGAGTCGCGATTCGCACTCAGGCACAACGACGGTGGTGTGAGAGTTATTAGAAAGAAGGGTGAAAGGTATATGGATAGATTTGTTTTACCAACATTTAAATTTGGTAAGGGATCAGTGATGGTATGGGGATGTTTTTGGGCAGGCGGTTTGGGCCCTTTGGTGACACTAAAAGGGTCTGTCGATCAAGAAAAATATGTCAATTGTTTAAGTCAAAACTTTCTCCCTTGGCTTGAACAATTGACAGAGAAATATGGTCATGACTTTATTTTCCAAGAAGACGGTGCCCCATGCCATACAGGAGGATATACGAGGTGGTGGAAAGAGAAGGCTGGGATTACAGGCTTTGAGCGATGGCCCGCTCAAAGTCCCGATTTGAATCCGATTGAGAACCTTTGGCGCCTCCTGGGACAAAGGATTGCTAAAAGAAGAGCCCAGCTTCAAAATCTTAATGAATTGGAGGTTGCACTTCATCAGGAATGGAAGTTGTTGGGGGATGAAGTGTGTCATAAGCTTGTAGAAAGTATGCCCGATAGATGCCGGGCAGTAAAAAAAGCTCGTGGCTCAAATACCACTTATTAACGTAAAAAAAAAAGTTTCTTTTTACAAAATATATATATATATTGCTATTTTGTCAAGTTTGGTAGAATTTGAGATACCTTTTATTAACAAGTTTTTGGTTTTAAAAAAATGCATGACTAAAGGAACTCAAATTTTTGTGAAAAGTGTCGAATATTTTCGGTGCGGAGTTGTAGATGGCTCCAGTTTGCATACAATGTCATACATGACATGTAAAGGAACCTTTCTACCAAGCTGGTTCTACACAGAGGCTATAGCAGCCAATAAATACTTAAACCTAAAATAGATTAATAAATATCGTTTTGTTAAAAAAAACAGAGAAAAGCGAATGTTACCCTTCCCCGGCGTCCATGTCTGCAAGTTGGAACACAGTATCGTGTCTTGCACAGCCACTGCCAAAGATACCTCGAACAGGATAGATAGCCGAGGTGCGGTTCTGGTGCACCAGGGCTTGAAATGTACGTGGCTCTCCCACCGTGGCCTTGACGGGCAGGCCCTTGTCGGCGGGGGTCTCCTTGGCAGTGATATTCTTCGTGGTGGTGGCGGTGGTGTTCTTGGTAATGCTCTTGGTGGCCTTTCCGGACTATATGAAAAAAAATTAAATAAAAATTGATGCATCGAACGATGATATCCCATGGTTATTAGTTACCTGCTCAGACTTGTCAAACCGTTTGATCAGGGATTGATCCATCCACATGGTCTTATACCCACTAAGACTAGAAATCTTGGATAATTCGTTATCCTGAGCCAACGATTTGGTACCCTTTAAGCGGAAGTTTTCATCCATCATCATGAACTGCTTGTCGTTGGCATTTACTGAATTAGCCTGATGAGTAAGTCAAAAATTCGAAGTTAATAATGGTTTTTTTTTTTGCAAACCTCAGGACAAGCAGGACATGATGTGGAAACTTCCCCTATAACCTGCTGTTCAGACAACTAAATCATCTTGTTGTACATAAGGATGCTATTGGAGCATCCTTCAGCCGAGAGACTACTCTATATGAGGGTTTAGAAAATGTAGCACACAACTGTTTATAATCTTACCTTCTCGGTTCCTACAGCCCAGTCCTTATAGAACTCTGCAATCTTCCCAGCAGAGCCAGCAAAGATGTTTCTGAGCTTGATGAAAAGATCACAGAGACTAAAATGTACTGCTCCTGATGGTTTGATGGGCGACAAAGGAAACATTCCTACCTCTACCAAAGCAATAGGCAATGTCTTGCACAAGGAGCAGTACGCAAATACCTCGTTTTCTTGAATTCCTTTAACCAACTTTGCATAAGTATGACGAATATTGAATGAAGACTTCACTTACCCGAAACAAAAAAGAAATTGATCTTCACCAATTTGACAAAGTCATGAGAGCACTCACAAGAATTACTTAAGCCGGGACCAACAGCCATCTTGTTGGGCATGCCGCCATTACTACTCAAAAAAGCCAGGTACTTTTTTGGCAAGTACTTCATCAAGTCCTTCCAAGCAGCAAAAAGCTTT